>NC_143023.1:71488866-71793310 GCF_057628025.1 Oncorhynchus mykiss | reverse complement strand
GAGCAAAAATCTCGTCAGCAAAGTGGGGACTAATTTCCGTTGAGGGAGAGGTTGTTGTCCTGGCACCACAATGCCGGTTCATTTACCTCCTCCCTATAGGCTGACTCGTTGTTGTTGGTTATCAGGCCTGCAACTGTGGTGTCGTCAGCAAACTTGATAATGGAGTTGGTGTTGTGCAAAGCTCGCAGTTTATTATCTATGCATAGTCACTTCAACCCTATTTAGTTATTTTTCATTTAACCAGGCAAGTCAGTTAAGAACAAATTCTTATTTACAATGATGGCCTACCCCTGCCAAGCCCAGACGACACTGGGCCAATTGTGCACCGCCCTATGGGACTCCCAACAGATGTGATGCAGCCTGGATTTGAACCAGGGACTGCAGTGATGCCTCTTGCACTAGATGCAGTGCCTTAGCCCGCAGCTCCACTCAGGAGCCCTACATGTACAAATTACCTGTACCCCTGCACACTGACTCGGTTCCGGTACCCCCTGTCTATGGCATTGTTATTGTTATGTTATTGTGTTACTTTTTATTATTTTTTTACTTTAGTTTATTTTCTTAACTCTTCTTGAACTGCACTGTTGGTTAAGGGCTTGTAAGTAAGCATTTCAAGGTAAGGTCTACATTTGTTGTATTCGGCGCACGTGACAAATAAAGTTTGATTTGAATTGATTATGAGTGTGACGGGGCGATAGTCATTTGGGCATGTCACCTTAATTTCTTGGGCAGTGGGACGATGGTGGTTTCCTTGAAGCAGGTGGGGACTACAACCTAGGACTGGGACAGGTTGAAGAGGAGAAGACTCCCATCAGCTGGTCAGCACACACTCTAAGGACACAACCAGGGATGCTATCTGGGCCGGCGGCATCATGAGTATTCACTCTTTTGAGAGTTTACCTCAAGTCAGCCTCGGAGAGTGAAAGCACCTGGTCTACCTGAGCAGTGAGAGTTTTCCTGTATTGTGTAACAGTTTAACTTTAGTCCGTCCCCTTGCCACTACCCAGGCTCAAACCAGGGACCCTCTGCACACAGACAACCTTCACCCACGAAGCATCGTTACCCATCGCTCCACAAAAGCCGCGGCCCTTGCAGAGAAAGGGGAACCACTACTTCAAGGTCTCAGAGCGAGTGACGTCACCGATTGAAACGCTATTAGCGCGCACCGCCGCTAACTAGCTAGCCATTTCACATCGGTTACACGTGCACAGTATTGTTTGCTTCAAAGCGAACATAGAATGTGTTAAGCATATCTGGGAGAGAGGCGCCGGTGGGCACCACACAATTGGATTTGCCTATGACATCCTTACAACAGTACAGTACTATTGATTTTCAGTCAAGAAACCACACAATCACATTGCTCTCCATTTCAGCTGTAAAGGCAAGTGTGACAACTGTAAACAAGGCCCTGATTTACGCAAACTTACTCTAATAGCCCACATACCTCACTCATGTTGAACCACATTTAGGAAACAAGGAGCTAATGTGCTTTTACGGTTACCACAAATTATAGCATTAAGGCTTATTGCAGTGAGACAGTTTTCAAGAAAATTTTCATTTGTCAATCGATTGACAGTTTTCAAGAAAATTTTCATTTGTCAATCGATTGAACCATTTACCTTGCTGTTTTGCACACCAGGCTGTCTTATTGATTACAATCAGTAACATTCAACATTGCAATTGGTTGAAGCTTAAGCAACACAACTACTGATTACTTTTATTTGCCTCCTTTTGGAAGGATTAATTTAAGGGACACATTAAGACAAAAAATTATTGATTATTTTGTTATGTGTAATGATAAATACGTGTTTGTTACTGATTACTGAATCTATCTCTGTGAGGAGACTGGCCTTGGCAGGCTTAACAGAGAGGGAGACGGGGAGCGGAGCGGAGCAGTGTGGATCTCTGTATTTTACTTGGTTAGAGGGGGACTGCAGGTATTGATTGCTGTTGGGCTGAGATTAGATAATGTTGATCTAAGCTCTTTGACGTGCGAAATGCTGTATGGATTTTCTTTCGCTTTAAAGCCCCTCAGCCTCTCCTCTCCTGGTGCTTTGACTTAGTAGGAGAGGGAATGGAGGGAGCCTGTCTCCTAGCTTTGCAGTCAGAGTGAAAGACTGATGTGGTGCTCATACACTCCTCAATAATGCCTGAAGAAGAAATGTCAGGTATGGACATGGAGAAGAAGAGAGGTCAAGGAGCAAACACACATAGCTTTCTTAGTGCTTTAAGGGTATGTTCCAAGCATTCGACTCTACTGCCAAGGGACTGCACTACAAATGTAGGATCTTACTTTGATCACTCTCATTGCTGAAAATCCATGAGCTTTGTGATTTACATAAATTCACTGAGAACCCACACTAACGTACGGTTGGTTATATTAAGTATTGCACATTTCATGTAGCCTACTTTTGACCAGCAAACAGCCTATGCACTGATCAAGCAACATTATGGACTAAGCATTTAAATCCTGTTGCTGCAGGATTATTTTGCTGTGGCAATATAGGTCAAATTAAGATCCTACATCTGTACAACTCCTTCTTGAAAATAATACTACTCTATAAAATTATTGATATGAGAAAAAGCTTATTTTCTATACTGAAAAAATATATAAACCCAACTTGCAACAATTTTAATGATTTTACTGAGTTACAGTTCATTTATGGAAATCAGTCAATTTAAATGAATTCATTAATCCCTGATATATGGATTTCACATGACTGGGCAGGGGTGCAGCCATGGGTGGGCCTTGGAGGGCATAGCCCCTCCCACTTGGCAGCCAGGCCCACCCACTTAGTTTTTTACCCACAAAAGGGCTTTATTACAGACAGAAATATTTCTCAGCACCCCCCTCAGACGATCACGCAGGTGAAGAAGCCAGTCCTGGGCTGGCGTGGTTACACGGTGTCTGCAGTTCTGAGGCCGGTTGGACGCACTGCCAAATTGGAGGCAGCTTATGGTCGACATTCATATCTCTGGCAACAGCACTGGTGGACATTCCTACAGTCAGCATGCCAAGACATCTGTGGCATTGTGTTGTGTGACAAATCTGCAGATTTTAGAGTGGCCTTTTATTGTTCCCAGCACAAGGTACGCTTGTGTAATGACCATGCTGTTTAATCAGCTTCTTGATAAGCCACACCTGTCAAGTCGATGGATTATCTTGGTAAAGATGCTCACTAAAAACAAATGTGCTTTTTGTGCGTATGCAACATTTCTGGGATTTTTTATTTTAGCTCATGAAACATTGGACCAACACTTTACATGTTGCTTTTATATTTTAGTTCAGTGTAAAACAGCCTTGTTCCTTATCTTGACATTTCTGTAGATCATTCAGCCATTTATTATAGATGCCTAATGTGTTTCTGTCCATCATACTCAATTGATCTGGATTAAAAAAAACATTATCCCACTTCAAAACTGCAGCCACACTTAAAAACAAATGAGGAATGACATGTGGATATTTACAGCTCATGCTCCTAGTGATAATTACGGCTCAGCAAGTTAATCAGAGGAAAACAAGCAGCTTGAAGGACCCCTCCTGCTGAGCAGCAGCATGTCTACCCTGTTCATCTATAACGCCTCAATCACACCAACAGCGTCAATCAGTTTTGGTACACCAGAAGTACATTCCTTTCCAATGCAACAATGCATTTGCCTTGCAGCATTGCATTGCAGAAGCAGTTGCAGTGCATTCTCTGTGGTGCATATGTTGGATTTATAAAACGTACTGTATGCATCAGAATGTATGTGTAGACGGCTTGACAGAAATGTTAGCAGAAGGTGAATGTTGAACTTTGTTGCACACATCCAGATGATGCTGCACACCGTTTGGCACAATGCCGCTGTTGGAGTGATCGAGGCGCAACAAGCTGTAGGCAGACGCAAGATTCAGTGATGCGAGGCCATTTTTTCATCACAAAAGGGGTGGCTCCTTGTAATACGCATTCAACATACTTTTTTACTACCTTAAAATGTTGACATGCGTATCATTCTTTCCACAGTTGTGGGGGCAGTGTTGTTGCTTGGTTCCTTGATCTGATCTATAGGCTATACAGGCTATTCATCAAAGTAGCCTATTTTGCGTTAACAACCAAGGTCATCTCAGGGACTGTTCAAACAGTAAATCAAACAACAAGAATACACCCCAAAAGGTATGGTATTGCAGATGACATAGCCCTTGTTCCCCCCATATGTTCTACGGTGCACGTTCTGTATGCATGATAGCCGCTCATTGGTTAATGGGCGTGCCATGTTTAGGTTAGCCAGTTGTCTAGTTTTTACCACAGTAGTTGAAGGTTAGCTCGTATGCTCATTGCATGGACATCGTCCTGTGCCAGAACAAGAGCGCCTAGACATAGACTGTGTTGTCACCATTTGTAGAAGATCTACTGAATGCCAATATCTTCATGTGAATTCCCATCATCATCATACCTGTATCATCTGAGAAGATCCTTCAGTAAACGTCCACCAAATGTGAGTCATTCTTGTCATGGCCAGTCTTTACCCACGCATCAGTAACTAGGAACAACTATATAACAGTAACATGACAAATTATGTCAGATGTGTGATTTCAAAAGTGCTTCAAACTCTGTAAAGTAATCTAAAAATAAACTTGGACATTGCTTGACATAAAATAATACAAACGGGTGAGGGAAAAGTGGATCTGTCATTAGCTAGCTACTGAGTTTGTACCAGCGATCATACACTGTTTACCAGGGGGCAGGGCTACCGACGTTAAGGCTAATCTGAAGATGGTGCTGGCTAAAGCTGAAACTGGCGAGTGTAGAGAGTATAGAGATATTGTTATCCACGTCGGCACCAACGATGTTAGGATGAAACAGTCAGAGATAGCCAAGCGCAACATAGCTTCAGCGTGTAAATCAGCTAGAAAGATGTGTCGGCATCAAGTAATTGTCTCTGGCCCCCTCCCAGTTAGGGGGAGTGATGAGCTCTACAGCAGAGTCTCACAACTCAATCGCTGGTTGAAAACTGTTTTCTGCCCCTCCCAAAAAGATAGAATTTGAAGATAATTGGCCCACTTTCTGGGACTCACCCACAAACAGGACCAAGCCTGACCTGCTGAGGAGTGACGGACTCCATCCTAGCTGGAGGGGTGCTCTCATCTTATCTACCAACATAGACAGGGCTCTAACTCCTCTAGCTCCACAATGAAATGGGGTGCAGGCCAGGCAGCAGGCTGTTAGCCAGACTGCCAGCATAGTGGAGTCTGCCACTAGCACAGTCAGTCTAGTCAGCTTAGCTATCACCATTGAGACCGTGTCTGTGCCTCGACCTAGGTTGGGCAAAACTAAACATGGCGGTATTCGCCTTAACAATCTCACTAGGATAAAGACCTCCTCCATTCCGGTCATTATTGAAACAGATCATGATACCTCACATCTCAAAATAGGGCTACTTAATGTTAGATCCCTTACTTCGAAGAAAATTATAGTCAATTAACTAATCACTGATCATAATCTTGATGTGATTGGCCTGAGTGAAACATGGCTTAAGCCTGATGAATTTACTGTGTTAAATGAGGCCTCACCTCCTGGCTACACTAGTGACCATATCCCCCGTGCATCCCGCAAAGGCGGAGGTGTTGCTAACATTTACGATAGCAAATTTAAATTTACAACAAAAAAATGATGACGTATTCGTCTTTTGAGCTTCTAGTCATGAAATCTATGCAGCCTACTCAATCACTTTTTATAGCTACTATTTACAGGCCTACTGGGCCATATACAGCGTTCCTCATTGAGTTCCCTGAATTCCTATCGGACCTTATAGTCATAGCAGATAATATTCTAATCTTTGGTGACTTTAATATTCACATGGAAAAGTCCAAAGACGCACTCCAAAAGGTTTTCGGAGCCATCATCGACTCAGTGGGTTTTGTCCAACATGTCTCTGGACCTACTCACTGTCACAGTCACACTCTGGAACTAGTTTTGTCCCATGGAATAAATGTTGAGGATCTTAATGTTTTTCCTCATAATCCTGGACTATCGGACCACCATTTTATTACGTTTGCAATTGCAACAAATAATCTGCTCAGACCCCAACCAAGGAACATCAAAAGTCGTGCTATAAATTCACAGACAACACGAAGATTCCTTGATGTCCTTCCAGACTCCCTCTGTCTACCCAAGGACGTCAGAGGACAAAAATCAGTTAACCACCTAACTGAGGAATTCAATGTAACCTTGCGCAATACCCTAGATGCAGTTGCACCCCTAAAAACTAAAAACATTTCTCATAAGAAACTAGCTCCCTGGTATACAGAAAATACCTGAGATCTGAAGCAAGCTTCCAGGGAATTGGAACGGAAATGGCGCCTCACCAAACTGGAAGTCTTCCGACTAGCTTGGAAAGACAGTACCGTGCAATATCCTATTTTTCCAACTTAATTGAGGAAAATAAGAACAATACGAAAATCCTTTTTGATACTGTCGCAAAGCTAACTAACAAGCAGCATTCCCCAAGAGAGGATGGCTTTCACTTCAGCAGTAATAAATTCATGAACTTCTTTGAGGAAAAGATATATATATATATTAGAAAGCAAATTACGGACTCCTCTTTAAATCTGCGTATTCCTTCAAAGCTCAGTTGTCCTGAGTCTGCACAACTCTGCCAGGACCTAGGATCAAGATAGACACTCAAGTGTTTTAGTACTATATCTCTTGACACAATGATGTAAATAATCATGGCCTCTAAACCTTCAAGCTGCATACTGGACCCTATTCCAACTAAACTACTGAAAGAGCAGCTTCCTGTGCTTGGCCTTCCTATGTTGAACATAATAAAAGGCTCTCTATCCACCGGATGTGTACCAAACTCACTAAAGGTAATAAAGCCTCTTTTGAAAACGCCAAACCTTGACCCAGAAAATATAAAAAACTATTGGCCTATATCGAATCTTCCATTCCTCTCAAAAGTTTTAGAAAAGGCTGCTGCGCAGCAACTCACTGCCTTCCTGAAGACAAACAATGTATACGAAATGCTTCAGTCTGGTTTTAGACCCCATCATAGCACTGAGACTGCACTTGTGAAGGTGGTAAATTACCTTTTAATGGCGTCAGACCGAGGCTCTGCATCTGTCCTTGTGCTCCTAGACCTTAGTGCTGCTTTTGATACCATCGATCACCACATTCTTTTGGAGAGATTGGAAACCCAAATTGGTCTACACGGACAAGTTCTGGCCTGGTTTAGATCTTATCTGTCGGAAAGATATCAGTTTGTCTCTGTGAATGGTTTGTCCTCTGACAAATCAACTGTACATTTCGGTGTTCCTCAAGGTTCCGTTTTAGGACCACTATTGTTTTCACTATATATTTTACCTCTTGGGGATGTCATTCAAAAACATAATGTTAACTTTCACTGCTATGCGGATGACACACAGCTATACATTTCAATGAAACATGGTGAAGCCCAAAAATTGCCCTCGCTAGAAGCCTGAAGACTTTCAGACATAAGGAAGTGGATGGCTGCAAACTTTCTACTTTTAAATTCGGACAAAACAGAGATGCTTGTTCTAGGTCCCAAGAAACAAAGAGATCTTCTGTTGAATCTGACAATTAATCTTGATGGTTGTACAGTCATCTCAAATAACACTTTGAAGGACCTCGGCATTACTCTGGACTCTGATCTCTCTTTTGCCGAACATATCAAGACTGTTTCAAGGCTTTTTTCCATCTACATAACATTGCAAAAATCTGAAACTTTCTGTCCAAAAATGATGCAGAAAAATGTATCCATGCTTTTGTTACTTCTACTTCAGACTACTGCAATGCTCTACTTTCCGGCTACCCGGATAAAGCACTAAATAAACTTCAGTTAGTGCTAAATACGGCTGCTAGAATCCTGACTAGAACCAAAAAAAATTATCATATTACTCCAGTGCTAGCCTCCCTACACTGGCTTCTTGTCAAGGCAAGGGCTGATATCAAGGTTTTACTGCTAACCTACAAAGCATTACATGGGCTTGCTCCTACCTATCTCTCTGATTTGGTCCTGCCGTACATACCTACACATACGCTACGGTCACAAGACGCAGGCCTCCTAATTGTCCCTAGAATTTCTAAGCAAACAGCTGGAGGCAGGGCTTTCTCCTATAGAGCTCCATTTGTTTGGAATGGTCTGCCTACCCATGTGAGAGACGCAAACTCGGTCTCAACCTTTAAGTCTTTACTGAAGACTCATCTCTTCAGTGGGTCATATGACTGAGTGTAGTCTGGCCCAGGAGTGTGAAGGTGAACGGAAAGGCTCTGGAGCAACGAACCGCCCTTGCTGTCTCTGCCTGGCCGGTTCCCCTCTCTCCACTGGGATTCTCTGCCTCTAACCCTATTACAGGGACTGAGTCACTGGCTTACTGGTGCTCTTTCATGCCGTCCCTAGGAGGGGTGCGTCACTTGAGTGGGTTGAGTCACTGATGTGATCTTCCATTCTGGGTTGGCGCTCCCCCTTGGATTGTGCCGTGGCAGAGATCTTTGTGGGCTATACTCGGCCTTGTCTCAGGGTGGTAAGTTGGTGGTTGAAGATATCCCTCTAGTGGTGTGGGGGCTGTGCTTTGGCAAAGTGGGTGGGGTTATATCCTTCCTGTTTGGCCCTGGGTGTCATTGGATGGGGCCACAGTGTCTCCTGACCCTCCTGTCTCAGCCTCCAGTATTTATGCTGCAGTAGTGTGTCGGGGGGCTAGGGTCAGTTTGTTATATCTGGAGTACATCTCCTGTCCTATCCGGTGTCCTGTGTGAATTTAAGTATGCTCTCTCTAATTCTCTCTTTCTCTCTTTCTTTCTCTCTCTCGGAGGACCTGAGCCCTAGGACCATGCCTCAGGACTACCTGGCATGATGACTCCTTGCTGTCCCCAGTCCACCTGGCCGTGCTGCTGCTCCAGTTTCAACTGTTCTGCCTGTGATTATTATTATTTGACCATGCTGGTCATTTATAAACATTTGAACATCTTGGCCATGTTCTGTTATAATCTCCACCCGGCACAGACAGAAGAGGACTGGCAACCCCACATAGCCTTCTTCCTTTCTAGGGAGTTTTTCCTAGCCACCGTGCTTCTACACCTGCATTGCTTGCTGTTTGGGGTTTTAGGCTGGGTTTCTGTACAACACTTTGAGATATCAGCTGATGCACGAAGGGCTTTATAAATCAATTTTATTTTATTTTATTTTATTATTAGCTCTGATTGCCTAGCTCTACCAATGAGGCATGACATCCCTGAAATGGATGAGAACCATGTATACTCAACCACCAGGAAACCACAACAGTCAGAGAAACCAAACATGGCTCCAAACTCGATAAAGGGAAAAAGAAAATACACTACATGATAAAAAGTATGTTGACACCAGCTGGTCAAACATTTCTTTCCAAAATCATGGGCTCAATACCCCCTTTGCTGTTATGGCAGCCCCCACTCTTCTGTGAAGGCTTTCCCCTAAATGTTGGAACATTGCTGCAGGACTTGCTTCCATTCAGCCACAAGAGCATTAGTGAGGTTGGGTACTGATGATAGGCAATTAGGCCTGGCTCGCAGTCGGCGTTCCAATTCATCCCAAAGGTGTTCGATGGGGTTGAAGTCAGGGCTCTGTGCAGGCCAGTCAATTTCCTCCACACCAAACTCAACAAACCATTTCTGTATGGACCTCGCTTTGTGCACTGGTGCATTGTCATGCTGAAACAGGAAAGGGCCTTCCCCAAACTGTTGCCACAAAGTTGGAAGCAAAGAATAATCTAGAATGTAATTGTATGCTGCAGCGCTAACATTTCCCTTCACTGGAACTAAGGGGCCTAGCCCTAGACCATTATTCCTCATCCATTAAACTTCACAGTTGTCACTATGCATTGGGGCTGGTAGCATTCTCCTGGTATTCGCCAAACACAGATTTGTTCATTGGACTGCCAGATGGTGAAGCTTGATTCAAAGCTCCAGAGAACGTGTTTCCACTGCTGCATAGTCCAATGGCGGCAAGCTTTACACAACTCCAGCCGATGCATGGCATTGCACATAGTGATCTTAGGCATGTGTGCAGCTGCTCTGCCATGGAAATCCATTTCATGAAGCTCCCAATGAACAGTTCTTGTGCTGACTTTGCTGTCAGAGGCAATTTGGAACTCGGTATTGAGTGTTGCCTACCACCAGTTTTCCTACCACCAGTTTGCGCTCCCGACCTGTCAGTAACGGGTGTGGCTGAAATAGCCGAATCCACAAATTTGAAGGGGTGTCCACATGCTTTTGTATATATATTGTAAGTAGTAAGAGGGGAAATTACTGCAGGACAAAGATAAATAAAAAGGACTGTACATTTTTTTATATATATAATAATAATAAAATAATAATATTTTTTTTAAAGCATATTAATGAGAAAATAAGTACAACAACAAATAAAAAATGAACATGTCTGGAGGAGAAACAAATGAAGCCATGGCAATTGCCCCTGAACCAAACTGGACCAAACCCTAAATTGGCTGAGAACAGTGCTGGATAACCAGAACTAACAACTGCAAATTATGCTCTCTCCTGTAATGAAGAACATATCAGGGAGCAACCCCACGGGAACCAAGACCCAAGCAGCATCAATGGCTATTGCCTCCAGGGGGGACATTCATGAGAGCTCCCATCCCACCACACAAGAGAGACATCAGAGGTGCTTCTACACCTGCATTGCTTGCTGTTTGGGGTTTTAGGCTGGGTTTCTGTACAGCACTTTGAGATATCAGCTGATGTACGAAGGGCTATATAAATAAATTTGATTTGATTTGATTTGATCAGCCCTACTCTGACTTCCCTCTGTCATTCCCCTTGGAGATCCCGGAGAGACCCACCCATGGAACCGGTGGCCCTGTTGCAGCAGAGCTAGATGTAATAAAGCGGAGATCACGCATCCCAGGTCCCATCAGAACAGGCCCCACCCCAGAGCCAGATGTGAGACTTAGAGATACTGAGTGGGGCCCCCAGCATTTCCCATCTGCCTATGCTTGTGAACAGAGGCCTGGCAAGTTCAATCACCAGAACCAACACACTACACAGGATGGCCCAAACGCTAAGCTAGCCATGTTCGATGGAAAGGATGATTGGGAGTCCTTTCTGTTGCCATTTGAACAGGAGGCTAGGAAGTATGGCTGGAACTGTGCTCAGTGGGTTGACTGGCTACAGTAATGTCTGCGGGGAGCAGCCATCAGATATGTATGCTCACTGCCTGAACATATTTGGGAAGAAAGTAACCTTCTCAAGATCCAGCTTACCCTGCTCTTTGGTCAGTGGGACCCCCCGACCACAGACAGGTTGGGAGAGCTTCGCCAGTCCAAGGAGTTTTTTGGGGAATTTGGAGAGGAAGTGCACCAGCTGGTCACACTTGCCAATCCTGGCATGGAACTAGATCTCCAAGATCAATTAGCAACCAAACAATTCCTCAAGGGCCTCAGGAACCAGAAGGTGGCTTATGAAGTAATGAATCGGGATCCCAGTTCAATTGTGGAGGCTCAGAGACTTGTAGGGGCTACTCTACAAGTTGACCATAGTACAAACAGAGGACCAAGTTTGTGCACAGCTCTGACAGTCAAAGGCCTCCCAATCCAAGTTAATGTGGACACTGGAGCTGAAACGACAATCATCTCCGAGGGCCTTTAACAGCAGATCCCTGTGAGTGAGCAGATAGCTCTCAAGAAGACACTCCTTTGAATTCTGAGTTGGGGGAAAGACATGACTTTCATGGGTGGACTGCAAGTTACATTTCAGATCGGCACCAGGAGCTTTGAATGGGAGGTGTATGTGGCCCCTATACATGACTCTCTCCTCCTTGGCCTGGACATGTTGAGAGACGCAAATGTAACTATCCATGCCAGCGGAAGAGTCATAATCAAGGAGGAACATTTGCATATCAAGAAGGAACTTTTGCATGTCAAAATTGTTGAAGGTGACGGACCCAGACTACCTTGTAGCTTGGGTGCTCCTGGAGAAAGACACAACCTAGTCACTAGAGTGTGAATATCTAGTCTGGGGTGAAGTTGACTCCTGCGTCTCTGCTGTACTTGAGCCGCTAAGTATCACTGAAGCAGTGTATCAGCACAACAATGTAGCAGAGGGTGTCTGTCAGGCTCTGCAACCTTTTGAGCAACAAGGCCACTCTACCAAGAGGAGCATGCTTTGGCCTCCTGGTCGAAACTTCCCTGATGATCCCTCTAATCCATCTAGTTCAGCTGAGCAGGATGAAAAATGCAGCTTGAAAGTGCACAGCGGCCAGAGATTAGAAGAGTGACTTCTGCTACAGACCTACCTGAACATCTCGGGGCCCTGTTTTCCGCTTCAAACGACGCACTCAGCGGGGAACAACAACAGTGGTTGATTGAGCTCCTGCTGGAGTACAAGTCCCTTTTTGCAATGACCAACACTGACTACATGTCTGCTGTCACCCACAAGATAGACACTGGAGCGTCTAGGCCACCGGTCTACGTCAACCGGTTCAAAGGACATCTCTCCGGTTCCAAGGAGAAGAGGAAACACACCTCAAGGCCATGCTGGAAGCAGGTATTATCACACCGTCCTCCTCAGAGTGGGCATCCCCTGTTCACTTGGTT
Source organism: Oncorhynchus mykiss (assembly GCF_057628025.1). Classification (NCBI taxonomy): domain Eukaryota; kingdom Metazoa; phylum Chordata; class Actinopteri; order Salmoniformes; family Salmonidae; genus Oncorhynchus; species Oncorhynchus mykiss. The sequence continues at coordinate 71,780,721 of NC_143023.1, read as the reverse complement.
TGTAAGAAGAATTGTGAAGTCTGCTGGTGTGTCGATTACTACCACCTCAACAGCCTGACAGCCAAAGATGCATACCACTTTCCCAAGATTGGAAAGTGTTTTGATGTCCTTGGGGGAGTCAACTTCTTTTCCACATTAGATCTTCAATCCGGCCACTGGCAGATAGCAGTGGATGAAAAGGACCAGGAAAAGACAGTGTTTATCACTAGATATGGGCTCTACGAGTACACCCGTCTGCCATTCTGCCTTTGCAACGCCCCAAGTATGTTTCAGTGGGCAATGGAGCTCATCCTCCATGGACTCCCACGGGAAACACTACTGATCTATCTGGATGTCATCATCCTGGGGAGAGGAATTGACGAGATAACGGCTTGCAGATGTCTTCCAATGCCTTCACAGCTATGGACTGAAGCTGAATTCGTCCAAGTGCCACCTGCTCAAGGAAGAAGTCCTGTTCTTAGGGCATGTCATGAGTGGTGAAGGCATAAGTCCCAACCCTGCTCTGATCAAGGATGTGTAGGCCTGACAACCTCCTAGTATTGTACAAGAACTGCAAGCCTTCATAGGGTTATGCAATTACTACTGCATGTCCATTCCAACCTTTGCAGAACTGGCCATGTCGCAACTACAGTGGGGAGAAGAAAGATTTATCCCCTATGCAAGCACCCACCTTAAGCCATCTCAGCAGAGGTACAGTGTCACTAGGCGCGAGTCATTGTCCGCTACACCCGCCAATTCCGCCACTACCTCCTTGGCCGGAAGTTCCTACTGCACACCGATCACAGCAGCCTGATTTGGTTGTTTCGGTTCAATCACCCAGAAGACCAGCTAGCTCAATGGTTGGAAGAGCTCAGCCAGTATGACTTTGACATTAAACACCGGGCAGGCCAATGCCTATGCGATGTGAAGACGGCACGACTCCAGAGCTTGTGACTGCTATCCATCAGGCAAGGATTGAATGGACCTACCATGCCGAGGTTGTAAACACTGCCAGAGACTGCATGAACAGTGGGTGAGGTTAGAGGATGATGTAGACGATGTAGTGCAGCTGGTGCTGAGGTGCATTGGACTTGGAGAGACCAAGGCCAGATAAGCCCAACAGTGCCAGTAACCACCCAACACAGGAAGATGGCTAGCCAGATGCTCCAATGCTAGAAGCTCCAACTATAAACTGACTACAGCCACTTAACGTTGAGGAACTAGCCAAAGAGCAAAATAAAGATCCTATCCACTCCATCCTTCACCAGAGGAAAGTGTCAGGAAACCTTCTCACAAAAGAGTAAGTTGCCCTGGAGAGCCCTGCAGTAAGGAAGTACTGGCTGTGTTGGCCCTGTGCTGTATGAGATACAAGGACAATGACACAGAAGGATAATGCACCACGACTCCTCAAGCTCTATGACAGTGAGTTTATCCTGGCGTGGGACAGGCAACAAAGGAATCAGGTCCTACAGCAGAGTAAAGACTCTACTGAGACACCCACACACCTAGAACCTCAACAACTAGATTGCAGCGACACAGCTTCAGACTCTCCTGAACAGGAGCCAAAAGAAAAACAGGGAAGCAAAGAACAGAAGTGGCAGCCTGCTCCACGCCGTCATCGACAGTACATAACACAAAAAGCGGAAACGTCAGACACAGAAAAAGACCCAACGGAAAACAAGACAGTGAAGACGACACTGTGGACTAAAGGTTTACAAACCTGTGAGATACAACAATAGTTAAAATGAAAACATGTACTCTGTAGTACTCTGTAGTTTTCAGTCAAGATATAAGTCAGAGAGACTGTGGACTTTGTTTATTAATCTTTATTTTTTAAGCCAGTAGGTTTGGACTACAATGACTGTAGTTAAGTTACTCAGTACTCCTGGAGGGAGTCGTTTTTTTATTTTACCTTTATTTAACTAGGCAAGTCAGTTAAGAACAAATTCTTATTTTCAATGACGGCCTAGGAACAGTGGGTTAACTGCCTGTTCAGGGGCAGAACAACAGATTTGTACCTTGTCAGCTCAGGGATTTGAACTTGTAACCCTCCGGTTACTAGTCCAATGCTCTGACCACCAGGCAGTGCAGATGGCATAGTCCTTATTGCCCCATGTGTTCTACGGTGCACGTTTTGTATGCATGATAGCAGCTCATTGATTAATGGGCGTGCAATGTTTAGGTTTGCTCACATGCTCATCGCATGGATCTCGTTCTGTGCCCAAGCAAGAGTGCCTTGACATAGCCTGTGTTATCCCCATTTGTGTAAGAACATCTACTGAATGCCAGTATCTTCATGTGAATTTCTATCATCATACCTGTATCATCTGAGAAGATCCTTCACCAAACGTCCATCAAACGTGAGTCATCCTTGTCATGGTCATTCTTCACCCACGAATCAATAGCTAGGAAGAGCTATATTCAGTAACACGACAGTATTTTGTTTAGAAGTAACTAGCGATTACAGGCCATAGTGAAATGATAGAACCTACTGTAGCCAACTACCTAGCCATGTGCTTTTTTACGCAGTGATCAAAACGTTATGACGTTCTATTTTTAGCTGATATAGGAATTAATACACAAGCAGCATATCAAACTATGATAATGTGTGAGGTTACACTGGCAAGTATAAGAATATTTGTAATGGCATATATTTTTTATTATAAATAAATAATTATTTCACATGGAGATGTGGGAAGCTAAAAAGGCTAGGTAGCTTGCTATGTTTTTAGCCAGGGTAAAGCCGGCTAGCCAGTTTGCCAGCTAGCTACTGCTAGCAAGGCAAGGCGACTGACTCTTCCTTGTTTTCTTTGACATCGCCCCCTTGTGAATGGGAGTTGGACCGGCGAGGACATCATTTCACCAAAAGGTGTCCTCTACTCCAAAAATCTGCCTCCACCCACGTGCACTCATGCACATAGATCAAAGGAGTGAAACTTGTAGTAACCTTAATACTCAGATGCTGACTTATATAAATGAGATGGATGTACCTCCATGCTTCACAAATATTCTGAGACATTTGTGCAGCAAGTCGGGGCTCTCTTGTGTGATGGTTCTTGCACATACCCACATTATTGCGTATAATTTGCAGTAATTTCCTACTTAGGTTTGTTCATTGCTTCCGGCTGTATTTAGAGGGCCGTGTTCGAAAGCAATACCCACTATCCTGTGCCCTCACTACATAAACGGCACCTCCTGAACTAGACTGTATACTGTAGCATCTCTAAGTTTTTTAGTTTATTCTTCTATTTGTCAATATAAATCCAGTGGCTTCACATGGTTTGTCTTGTTATTGATACTATGAAATCATTCTGATTGAATAGAGTTATGCATTCGATTCCTCCATTTTAGCCAAACCTATGATGTATAACACTGAAAGTATAGTATGTTGTTGTTGTTTATTTGTTTTGTACAGATTTGGTAATATGTACTGTAAATTACGTAACAGTACATGTTGAGAAGTGATGAGGGTCGGAGATGAGATACTATGCACATGAGATGCATTATTTTCAAATCAATAACCAGCTTATGACATTGACAAACTGCAGGAATCTCTAGAGAAACTGGAGAGAAAAAGTGTTCAGAGCGCAGGACACAAGGCTTGATCTTGTTTCAAGGTCAGGTTTTAGAATGCCAGCACAGAGAAAACAATTATACCTTTAGGAAAAGTAGCAGAGTTTCTCCTTCAACTAGTTATTGATATTATTGTAGGACAGTCTTTTTCTCCCTTTCATACAGCCAGAATGTGTTGGATGTAATTTAATCAGTATTTGTCCCGGTATATTTTTGCCTTGCAATTTGCTACAAATATTAAATATAAATGGAAAATAATATCCCTGTCACTGTTATCATTATCGCTGTTATTATACTCTAAACCAATGATTGGTTACTTGTTAAATGGTATTTGTTTTTCCCCCACATTTGATAAACTATCCACATCACAGCATGAAAATATAGCGTGGGTTTGACCCCTGATCCTCAATGAAAACAAAACAAGTACGGAGGCATGAAATCACTGGGAGGCGGTTGAACTGGAGGTTATTTCCCTTTTATTGGTCATGGATATAAATTCCTCTTTATGATTACTGTGAGTCTAGCTGCATAATGCTGCATAATCCCCTGTGCCTTGTGGATAAGACTGGCATCCATGGTGTTTTTGGCATAAGAGGACATGTCGACTTTCTAATGTTATTAAGGCAGTATATTGCCTGTTAAATTGCTGTAGCAGTAAAGGCACAGGAAACAACGGTGGAGGACTCAATATAAATGGCGTTTCAGAATATCACTGTCACACAGAGAAAACAGGAAATCAATATGACAAAGGCATTTACCACTGGAAAATGGGTTATCTTGTTAGGGTACTGTGTAATGTCATATTTGTGAGTATACTCTTAGAAAAAAGACTTCCAAAAGGGTTCTTCAGCAGTCTCCATAGGAGAACCCTTTATGTTTCCAGGTAGAACACAACCCTATCTGCAACCAAAAAAGGTTCCTCAAAGGGTTTTCCTATTGGGACAGCCAAAGAACCCTTTAAGGTTCTAGATAGCACCTTTTTTATTAGAGTGTAGAGCTCTGCACAATGATTTTGTTGCTAATTGGAACAAGCAATTTACATCAGATAAACATCAGGGTAATTTCATTGTGAGTGCAGACTGAGCATTCATGATTTCTTATTTAAAGTATTTACAGACGAAAATAATGTTTGTTTGGTGCTCTCCCAAAAATGGTTGAACACTGGAAATGAAAACATGATTGATGCCTTGTCTAGCAATGTTCTCAATGTACACAGAGGGACGCTGTTAATAATAACCATATTGCTTTTTTACAAGACATAACCTGACTGAACTGGCGTTCTCAGCTTGGGTGACTTGATGAAAAACCCGCCATGCTATACTGCGGGGGTCATCAATTAGATTCAGCCGAGGGACGATTTGTTATTGAGCGGATGGTCAGGGGACCAGAACATAATTACAAATCACTTGTAGACTGCAAGAAGCACAAACAGATATAATATTTGACTAAAACATAATCATTTCAAACCTTGCTTACATTTGTTTTTGATCACATATTCAGTATCTCTCTACTATGCGTGGGAATATTTTGGAACAGATTTCCAAAATTAAAATCACTTGGAGCTGATTTGCAGGTGTTTTAACAGTTTTTTATGCCCAACAAATAAACATATAAAAACCATTTTTCAGTGTTGTGTTTGAAACCACCGAAAGCAAGACCGATTCAAGACCAAGACAGGTGCAAATCAAGTCTGAGTCAAGACCGAGACCGGGAGGGGTGCGAGGGGTCCGAGTCTCCTCTTAATAATAGTGAGCATACAACTTTCAAACAAGTTCCCCCACACTTTCCTACCAGCGAATCAAGGAAATTCTGATGAGCATGACAAAGTTTGAGGAGATTTTTCAACTAAAGTAAAGGACATTAATGTCACGAGTAAAGTAGGAATCCCAGGTTTCAATAGGCTATAAGACATTAATGTGTCATTAAAGGAGTGTGGATATTTGCCTGGCAAAGCAGTTTCTGCACGTGAATGGGAGCTGATAATTATGCCTAGGAGTTTTTTACTCTGTTCTGGGATGGCCTTGTGAAGAAATTACAAGTCCTCATTGTCTGAGACCGAGTCAACACCCGAGTAAAAATGTATCCAACACAGAAACAAGACCGAGACACTCAATATGTGGTCTCGAGACCGGACTCCAGTCCTGAGTTCTACAACACTGCCTGCTATACTGCTTATTGAGACACCAATTTTGCTGCAGGACTGAAACAGATACCAAATATTAATCAAGTTGGGACAAAAGGACACCTTCACTTTGACACACACATTATTTCTGGTTTCATCTCTCAGTCTCGTCTCCCCTGGTCCTAGACCACAAATAAAGGACATGATATTGTCACTGTGAGCGAGGACTGGGATGTCACTATGAAAAATGACAAGAAGTTGCAAGATATCTTTGACCACATTGGAGGGAAAGGGGTTCTCTCATAGCCGTGTAACTGTACATCTTTATGAACTGGAGATCATAAGCTGGCTACAGGACCAACATGTTTTTGGGATGCATAACCTTAGAGAAAAAGAAGTAATGCAATTTCAGTTCCATCTCAAATATATAACAACAATCCATATTTGCATATGCACAGCATAACAATGTGGTCTATAAAGGAAATAGAGTACCATTTCATTTGCAGGCAATATGATATGCACCATTTGGCATTTTGGTGAGCCTCACTGGTTGATTTAATGCTAGGGCAGCAGTGAGCATGGCGCTGAGCTCTACTTTGTGGCTTATGCTGAGGGCGTCAGCCACACTCCAGCAGGCCATTAATTCACAGCACACAAATGGATCCAAGCACAGGGCCCTGCCACACACAGAGACCTCCTTAGCTATCCCATCACACTCTCTATTCAAGCCAGGTTCCACACAGCCACATTTTGGCACCTAGCAGAACATGAGTGGGAAGACTATGGGAAAAAGAGGGAAAAGCTCTTGGACAAACTTGAAAACACCCTCTGTCAAAGTTTTAAATAATGCACTGTGCAAATCCGAGAGAATCGTCCAGGCTGAAAGGAGTCATAAATACAACACACATGTTGTGAACACAAGAAAATGTTGGTTTCATCTGAGTTTAGACACACAGGAATTGTACTGGCGCCCAACATGGGTTACAAAGGGCACTATAGTTTGCATGATTAATGTCTACTCATTAGCCTTTCAAATGAGCATGTTTTGCATTTCTGGGGGAAAACGTATCTATATTTTAGGTCCTCTAATACTATGTTTTACTATTGTCACGCCCTGACCTTAGAGAGCCTTTTTATTTCTCTATTTGGTTAGGTCAGGGTGTGATTTGGGTGGGCATTCTAGTTTGTCTATTTCTTTGTTGGCCGAGTATGGTTCCCAATCAAAGGCAGCTGTCTATCGTTGTCTCTGATAGGGGATCATACTTAGGCAGCCCCTTTTCCCACCTTCAGTTGTGGGATCTTGTTTGTGTATAGATGCTTTCTGCACTGCGTATAGTTTTACTTTCGTTTTGCATTTTGTTATTTTGGTGTAATTTAAAATAAAAGTATAATGTACGCCTACCACGCTGCACCTTTGTCTCCTTCTAACAACGGATGTAACAACTATGTACATTTAATGTCCTTATGTACTGTACCGAATACTCTTTTAAACCAAAAGTTTTACATGCTAAATGCTTTTTTCACATAATAACTTGGTATTTGCTGCCACAGAAGTGCACACTTTAACTTGGTGTCAACTTGTTGTTATCCAGGTTACAAAATACATTTTGATCGTTTGATTCCACATTGTATAGACTTGAAAGCGCCATAGTTCCATTATGGTGATTCTGAAATGTGTGGCAATAGAGACGCTGTTGTGATGTCCTTCTTTGTGTAGTAAAAGTGTCTGTAAAATAGTGGGAGTGCTTCGGCTGCTGCAAGACTCCCCATTACAATTAAGTGGAGAAAGGCCACTATCACCATAAAAGACGTGTCCATTGTAAAAGTCTGTTTCCTTGGAAACATGCCCTGCACTCACTTGCTTCCACTTTAATCTTTCCAGACATACCTTCTACTCCCTAGATTAGCTGACGCTAAGGCTCAGAAATGGATGGTCTTTCCTATTCCTAGTTGCCTAGCTTTGGACTCTCTCAATTTGTCTGGTTAGCAAAAAGCAATTTACCCTGACTTTATACAATACTATGAGTTTTCTAGTCTTCTCCTATGTGACAAAGAATTTGCTGAGTGGAGGACCAAGATTCAGAGAAAAACAACCCCTCCAAAGGGAGGTAAGACCTTTGCCAACACCCAATTAAGAGTGTAAATCACACTGATCAAATTATGTCGTTAAACACAAGCAGATTTTCTTTAGTCTGGCTGATAGAAGAACAGGATAAAATACTTAGGACAGATGATGCTCAGACCTACATGAAATGGTCACCCCAGATGCAAATGATTTGCTATTGTGATCATATAATGTTTTGACTTGCAGAAGATGTTACAACTGTTACCAGAGTTCTCTACGAGGCCACAGTTCAAACATGAATTATGTTGTTCTCATAGTCACACCTTTAAGTGGTTTACACCATTCCGCATGCTTCCCACTAAAGCCTGGTGGATTGCGAAGTTGTGCCCTGCAGCTTCTTACAAAATCTGCATAAAAAGTGAATCCGCCCATCAACATATTGCACAGCTATAACAGATGTCTAGGGCACCAACAAGTATCAAAAATGTTAAGCCGGCACTCTATATGTAGGATTTAGTTAATAAACTCAAAATATAAGAAGCCAGGTATTGTTGCTCCCCTACGTAGAGGATTCTCACTGACCTGTGACCTTTGTCTTTAATTATTGCCAACATGTTAAAAGATTTTAATGAAGCTGGAGCCGTCCTCATCTGAACAGAGTGGACATTCCATCTGGATTAAGGACTAGTGATGAGTAACAAGGAGGAGTAAATCCATCTCTCACTGGTGCTGAGAGGACAAGGGAACGCTCGACTGGAGGGTTGTTCCTGCAGGCCATGCCTTCAGTCAGCATGTGTGCATTCTTTGCAGGGCTGAAATCCCTGTGGCATGTGGTTTTGGTGCAGTATCCAAAACTCCACCCTTAGAGCAACAGATTTAACTTGACAGTTTGGCCTGGTTTGACTGCAGTCCATCTCCCAAGGGTGCACTCACACAAACTCACATGCAAAAAAGGTGTAACAAAAGTCAGTGGGAAGAGACGGCCCCAAAAATCCTAGCTGATAACATTCCATTTCTAAATCCTGAAAATGTTTCACCTCAGATCTGCATTGATATGTAGGCTACGTGTGCCTTTTTAATAAATGTATGTAGTTCTGTCCTTGAGCTGTTCTTGTCTATTGATGTTCTGTATTATGTCATTCTGTATTATGTTTCATGTTTTGCGTGGACCTCAGGAAGAGTAGCTGCTGCATTTGCAACAGCTAATGGGGATTCTAATAAAATACAAAAAAACACTGTTGACAGAGTGAAAAGTGTCTATGCACACACGCAAATCTCATGTAGGCATTACTGTACCTTTGTTCCAAAGTACCCTGTACCTGGCATGGATTGAGTGTTGAGAACACTCAAATCAAATCTAACACAGGAGGGCTAACCTTTTCTTTTAACCCAGCTTCTAGAACTGTATTCAATGCCCCCATAGGGTTGAGCCATGTGTCGAAGGATGGTGAAATAAGGTATGATGGGTGGACTTTGTTGAAACCTGTTGCAAAATGTAAACATGCATGCTTTGAAAGACCAATGCTTTCCTATCTTAAACTGAACTCTGCCTTTAAACTCGACAATTCAGATAAAAGATAGCATATTTGACATTTTATCTCACACATAGCTTGAGACAGTGACAGGGTTATGATCCGGATCAGAACCAATTTCTGTTCTATTATTTAGAAAAATAATTTACCTGGCGTTCAGAAAGTTTTGTCCTGTACTATGTCATGACTCATGGGTCTTCAACTCTTAGCGAAACAAAGACTAATCCAAATAGATCCTGATTAACATGCACACCAAGCACACAACGAATTGCAAAGAAAAGTGTCTGAACTGGCCAAAAACGTGCACACTCATGGATATATACAACATGGATTTAAGACTACTGTGGAGATAATCCAAGTCCTTTGTTGTTTACTACAGTCTGGTCTATCACCAACCAAGTCCTACATCCTACAGCAAGACCATTGAATGGGATTCTGAAACACATTGAGCCTTCTCACTCAATAAATAGGTCACATGGGAAATATAGTGGGCCATTGTACGAAGGAAACAAAAGCAGAAACTGTTTCTAAGTTGTCACTATGTGGAAATGGGAGCCTATTTGGAAGCTTATAGGTCTACAACAAATATGTCTGACTTTTCATAAACTTATGATAGCCAACAACATGCTATGCAAATATAATAAAAGTATCATGCTTCTGCTTACCTAAAGTAGGCCTAGATGTTCTATCATAGGCTACAAGTTAGCATACAGGCTAATTAAGTTATCATAAAACACGTTTTCATCCACAGTTTTTATGCGAGTAAACTCATACCGCATAAAAAATAATCATGACAGCTGTGATGGAAGTTTCGTAAAAAGAAAATTATGCAGAGAGATAATTTGTTCGTTCGACATGGTGGGATCTTTTTATTTATTTATTTGTTATTTTACCAGGTAAGTTGACTGAGAACACTTTCTCATTTGCAGCAATGACCTGGGTAATAGTTACAGGGGAGAGGAGGGGGATGAATGAGCCAATTGTAAACTGGGGATCATTAGGTGACCGTGATGGTTTGATGGCCAGATTGGGAATTTAGCCAGGACACCGGGGTTAACACCCTCTACTCTTACGATAAGTGCCATGGTATCTTTAATGACCTCAGAGAGTCGGGACACCCGTTTAACATCCCATCCAAAAGACAGCACCCTACACAGGGCAGTGTCAATCACTGCCCTGAGGATTTGGGATATTTTTTTAGACCAGAGGAAAGAATGCCTCCTACTGGCCCTCCAACACCACTTCCAGCAGCATGTGGTCTCCCATCCAGGAACTGACCAGTACCAACCATGCTTAGCTTCAGAAGCAAGCCAGCAGTGGTATGCAGGGTGGGATGCTGCTGGCTATTAAAATGTGCCGGTAAAATGAATTATGCGAGCAATAGCGGTGCAAATGCCTTTATGTGCAAATATTGATGTAATGCCCATCATATCAAAGTGAACTTGGAGTCACGCTTGATATGGTTCGTGGTCCTCCCACTACGACTTGGAAAACCATGCAGTTTATTAGGCCACAGATAAAATAAGTTGTGATGAGTGGTGAAAGTGCACAATGATATTGATGCTCCTTTCCAATAAATATTGAGGGTCTTATTCTGGTGACATGATGATCTATGCTTGATTGCAGTTTGACAAATACAAATATTCTTGCTCTTATCCATAATAATCTCATGTAGACTCGCCTACCCACACAGTATCTGCAAACTGTTGGCTAGAGCACACATTCCAAGACCAGAGTAGGCACATTTGTATTTAACACGACAGTTTTGTGACAAAACTATCGATGGAGTTGAAAATGCCATGAAACTATCGATAGAGTTGAAAATGCGATGGAAGCACATTGAACTTTAGATTTTTATTTGGTACATTAAAACTTAAGATAAAAAATAAATGTCATCACTCACTGATTTCTGTTTGCAACAAGTTGGTTTGACGGAAACACACCACTTGTGGGAAAATGCGCATATTTTCTTCATTCAGATTCTAGAATATTTGCATTCAAATCTGTCGCTAATTGGATGGAAACCTACCTACTCTCTGTACGAAATACAACACTGTCGTCAAGTGAAACATTAGCATTGCATTTAGTTGTTAGTGTCTTTTTCAGCTGTCACATGCGCCAGCGATAGCTTCAGGAGGAAAACTAAACCTGAAAGTGTTTTACCTTTCAGCAGGAGTAGCTTTGGGCCTGAAGAATGACATCAGTGACCAATATGAAGCACATGTGCTATTAGGGGCATGGTCTATAGTCTGTCTTTGGGATGGGATCCTTGTGGAGGCTGGTAATGCATTTAACCATGATGTTCCTGATGTGAGGGGCAGATTTTGTTTCTCATAAGATGATTTGTTTGAACACTTGGCATTTATCCTGCATTATGTACTTTTAGAAAGACAGAAAACAGATGAGAAGAAACTAGTGCTACACACCATCTAATATGAACATTGATTTTGGGTAGCCTATTGCCTTGCCCTGCTAAAAACTATCCATAAATACACTATCCATAAACATTCCTCTTCTAACCTGCCACACCCCCTATCACCTTACACAGGCCATTCATATCCTCAATCTCCATCTGACTACAAGTGCTGCTACATTATCCAGATAAAGCCAAGTGAGGGGGAATCCTTAGGCCAATGCAGAGGTACAACTGGCAGGTGTGAGTCTCTCAGAGCTCTTTCAGAGCTATCAGCTACACCAGACATGCTGGCTCAGTTCCACCGGCCATGAAAGTTGATGAAGCTAGGCAGTTTTATATTTGACAGCGTTGCAGAGCTAGCAATGCCAGTGGAAAGGCAATCCATTCAAGAGCTTCTCCAGCAGCGCTCATTACAGAGGCATTTTATCAGGTAGGCTACTGGCTGCAATTCCATTTCAGAGGCAGTTACTCCTTACTATAAAATACCTTCCTGAAAAAACAGCCTGCCAGATGTGACCTGAACATTTTCTGAGAAGGTATTTGAGGGCCCATTGCTTTTAGAAATTATTGCCAATTAACTGTAAAATGCAAATGTGTAAGCAAAGAGTGCCAAAATTCATGGGCATTTGCTCATTTGACTCATTTGACATACAATCTACTGCTCTCAGTTTTTCAAACATGCCATTTCTGAATGGAATGTGCATAGTCAAACCAGACACAGGTGACACGAAACTCCCAAATGAATGAAACTACCCACTGGGTAGTGGTTGAATCAATGTTGTTTCCACATAATTTCAACAACAAAAAATGTAATGTGATAATGTTAAATCAGTAAGGAAAACTGAGGGACTTGAGGGACTTTGGTATTTTTTTCACTCAACTTTTAACCTAAATCCAATGACATGGTGAATTTGTATGTTGCTTTTACCTTAAATTCACGTTAGTTGACAACTCAAACAAATGATAATCAAAACTAAACGTTGAACTGACATCTGTGCCCAGTGGGTAATCATTTGCAATGATAGTAGACTACAGGTTTAGATGACTACTCTCTGAACCTACGGCAGCGGCTCTTATATCACTTTGTGCAGTGTTTTGACTTATTTTTGCAACTGCTAGTGTTCTGAATATTGGTAATACATTACACCATGCAGTTTGCTAGTATGGCCAAAAGTTTGACGTTACTGTATCCGCTCATGAACTCACACCTCAGCCTAGAAGGTACTGTAGTCTGCACCTTATACACTTTACATAATCACAACAACTGCCGATCTGATAGGATCCAGTCTAGCATATGCCAAAACCGCATATCTAAAATGCTATCTCTGAGCAACCAGTTGAGCGTACCAAATCTTACACTTGGCCCTTGTGATTGAAATCTATATTTTCTATTACCTCTCTGTAAACAGATGGTGGATAAGGGAGACCAGGAGCACTGAAAATCTTTCCTTGGAGCCCTGCACGGCAATCCCAACGTATGAAGTAGAGTATCTCCTGACTGAGGTAGGGATGATTAACCTCAGCCTTTCTGTAGACCTCCCTGGGAGTTGGGAGAGCAGCCAGAGCCAGGTCATTCACCAGCAGCTGACAACCACAGACCCTTCCCTGTGCTCCCAGCCTAATGACAGGGTCACATGCTAATTCTTTAATGCGCTACCTACCTCAACATGTGTCCATTGCGCATACATTAGGAAGGTGTATTGAATAGCAGGCATGGGCATGGCCTCTGCTATTGTTGCTGTGCCTCAGGGTATACTATACTAGTAGTACATGAATTGACTACAAAAGAAGAGAATGTGTGCACAATTACAAGGTAAATTAAATGTCCTTACTCTCTGGCTGAGAGCTTAATAAGAGCTCCCGTTAACTGAGGAAAGAAGTTTAAATGGTTACTTTAAATGGTTACTTCATTTCAGAATGTTTATAGCTACTGTACAGTGTTTAAGTTTCATCATAGTACAGGACAGTCACACTGCTCAACAAAACGAGAAACAAGACCAAAAACATTGTAAAACATTATACAGGGAATTAAGCAATAACTTAAACAAAGTGCCTCAGCTCTGTCCATAACCTCAGCTTTAAAAGAGGCTGAATTTAGAGAGTATGAATTACGCTCTGTTGTGGTTCTTCCTCTGGGAGTGTGTGTTTGGATGCGTCTCAGACAAGAGCCACTGCAAATCAGAAAAATGTCCTCTTACTCTGCTCCTCTGAGTGGGAACCATCCAGACTCAGCGAGATAGGTACTGTACAGCACTATGCAAACTACTGCAGGGAAAGTACACATTTACTCTGCTAGTGAAGGGGAAGGCTTTACATTCATTGTATGTAATGCCCTATGATTAATGCATGCATGTCCACCAAACTGCATATATTCTGCTATATTACTATTCTTAATTCACCTTCCTCCATCAAAAGCCAAAACCTCCTTTTGGCCGCCTTTCCTTCCAGTTCTCTGTTGCCAATGACTGCAACGAATTGCAAAAATCGCTGAAGTTGGAGACTTATAGCTCCCTCACTAACTTTAAGCATCAGCTATCTGAGCAGCTTACCGATCATTGCAGCTGTACACAGCCCATCTGTAAATAGCCCATCCAACTACCTCCCTCATCCCCATATTGTTTTATTTGCTTATTTTGCTCTTTTGCACACCAGTATTTCTACTTGCACATCTATCACTCCAGTGTTAATTTGATAAATTGTAATTACTTTGCTACTATGGCCTATTTATTGCCTTACCTCCTTACTCCATTTGCACATACTGTATATAGATTTTTCTATTGTGTTATTGACTGTACTTTTGTTTATCCCATGTGTAACCTGGGCATGTGATTAATGCTCACACCTGAGTTAGATGGTGTAATTAAATAAAGCATTCAGGTGAAGATAGTCTGCATCTATTGGGATTTTTTAGGAAATAAATAATACACTTTGCAGAATTATCTAGGTGACCAGAAAATCATTGAACAAAAATATAAATGCAACATGCAAAAATGTCAAAGATTTTACTGAGTTACAGTTCATATCAGGAAATCAGTCAATTGAAATAGATCAATTAAACCCTAATCTATGGATTTCACATCACTTGTCATGGGTGCAGCCATGGGTGGAGGGGTGCCATGGGTGGAGGGGTGCCATGGGTGCACCCACTGGGGAGCCAGGCACGGCCAATCAGTTTTTCCCCACAAAACGGCTTTATTACAGACAGAAATACTCCTTTCTGGGATTTATTTTATAAATGCAAAGATGACATTTAGAAAGAGATGTTCTTTTATTTTTATTGCATAATCTACAACATGCTTATTTCAACTGTACAGATCCGTCCAACTGGAGTAAGAATCCAGTCCAGATCCTCACACAATAATTTGTCAAATGTGATATTTCTGTAAAAACAAGCCAGGGAACAACATAATCCTCACAATAGCAGAACATTGGAGGACTTAGCACACCTATTGGGTTGGCCAGGTGATGGGCTCGTAAACAGATAATAATTTAATGCTAGGGCCAATTTGGAAGCAGCTGGGGTTAATGCAGTAGAGGAAGGTGTTTTAGCTCAGACCAGCACAGCAGTAAGGACCACCAGCAGAGAAATGAATGGGGCATCTCCGCATAGCCAGGCAATGCATTTACATACAGCTCATTATCACAGAAAACAACTAAACAAAGAATAAGAAACATCCACAAACAACATTTAGATACACATGGCATATATATTAATCTTTTATTTTTATTGGCCAGTCTTACATATGGCTTTTTCTTTGCACCTCTGCCTAGAAGGCCAGCATCCCGGAGTCACAGCTTCACTGTTGACGTTGAGACTGGTACTATGTAGTGAAGCTGCCAGTTGAGGACTTGTGAGGCATCTATTTCTCAAAATAGACACTCTAATGTACTTGTCGTCTTGCTCAGTTGTGCACCGAGGCCTCCCACTCCTCTTTTTATTCTGGTTAAAGTCAGGCTGCGCTGTTCTGTGAAGGTAGTAGTACACAGTGTTGTACGAGGTCTTCCGTTTCTTGGCAATTTCTCGCATGGAATAGCCTTCATTTCTGAGAATAAGAATAGACTGACGAGTTTCAGAAGAAAGTTCTTTGTTTCTGGCCATTTTGAGCCTGTAATCGAACCCACAAATGCTGATGCTCCAGATACTCAACTAGCCTAAAGAAGGCCAGTTTTATTGCTTCTTTAATCAACACAACAGTTATTAGCTGTGCTAATTTTATCAATTAGTCTTTTAAAATGATAAACTTGGATTAGCTAACACAAAGTGCCATTGGAACACAGAAGTGATGGTTGCTGACAATGGGCCTCTGTATGCCTATGTAGATATTCCATTAAAATCAACAGTTTCCAGCTACAATAGTACACTGTATTTCTGATCAATTTGATATAATTTTAATGCACAAAACATGTGCTTTTCTTTCAAAAGCAAGGACATTTCTAAGTGACCCCAAACTTTTGAACGGTAGTGTAGATGTAAGGGGTTTCATGGGGGTTATTGCTCAAAATGTTGGCCTTTCTAGGAGGCCTTATGTGTGACAATGTGAATCACACTTCAACAACAACCCATGTAACCCAATTGGACTGTTGGGGGTAGAGATGATGAGGGAGGGGGAGACCGGATGTTTATATTCACAGAAGAAGACTTTAAAAAACAGCAATATCATGTACTGTATCCCAGAAATGTTTCCTAGAAATGTTGCTTTATCATTATTTCATCATTGAGAGATAATATTGAGTGAGTTCCAGACATGATAGTGTTTGAAGCTGAGTGGATGCTTCTTTCATGTCCATTCCCTTGGTCATGAGATCCCATCTACCTATTCACCTCAGCCTGGAAGACCATTAGGACACATGATGCTCTCTACTGGTTTAAGGCTTCTTGTTTTAGCGGTTCCAACGAACACATCCAAGGTCCTCATTAAAACACGTCGATCACATTTCCTCGGCCACAAGACTAAGATACTGTAATTTTGTGGCTTGGGCTAGATGCTTTTGTTGGACTAGATGACAGAGGTTCCTCACAGTTGCTTTCATATCCTGCTCTTTCTGTTTAAATTGATATGGTGTCTTTCTCATTTAATATTTGTATATATTTGATATATTTGTATATATTTGAAATATAAGTGGCTGAGGGTTGAGCACAATACAAGATAGGACTTCTAATGCTGGTCACAGCTTTTATTGTGTTGTCCTTGATATTGCATCATTGACTCATCCAGGAAACATAGGTATGAACGGGTGAGAAGGACTGTTTTAATGAGTGTTGTAAGGAAATATAAACTGACTGTAATGGCTCAGGCCTCATGTTAGTGTAGAGGACAGGACCACAGGTAACCACTCTCAACACAAGTGTCTATTGTATCTAGATTGCTTAAACTCTTAAATAACTTGACACACACACACACCCACACACGTACAGTGCCTTGACTCATTTTATATGTATGTACTGTATTCTACTGCATTTTAGTAAATGCCACTCAGACATTGCTCGTCCTAATATTTCTATATTTGTTAATTCCAGTATTTTACTTTTAGAGTTGTGTGTATTGTTATGAATTCCTAGTCTCTGCTAGGTAAAGCCCTGCCTTATCTCAGCTCACTGGTCACCATAGCAGCACCCACCCGTAGCACGCACTCCAGCAGGTATATCTCACTGGTCACCCTCAAAGCCAATTCTTCCTTTGGCCGCTTCTCCTTCCAGTTCTCTGCTGCCAATGACTGGAACGAACTGCAAAAATCTCTGAAGCTGGAGGCTCTTACCTCTCTCACTAGCTTTAAGCACCAGCTGTCAGAGCAGCTCACAGATCACTGCACCTGTACATTGCTCATCTGTAAATAGCCCATCCAATCTACCTCATCCCCATACTGTATTTATTTATCTTGCTCCTTTGCACCCCAGTATCTCAACTTGCACATTCATCCTTCTCACATCCTACCATTCCAGTGTTTAATTGCTATACTGTAATTACTTTGCCACCATGGCCTATTTATTGCCTTAACTCTCTTATCCTACCTCATTTGCACATGCTGTATATGCTTATTTTTTCCTAGCCACCGTGCTTCTACACCTGTATTGCTTGATGTTTGGGGTTTTAGGCTGGGTTTCTGTACAGCACTTTGAGATATCAGCTGATGTAAGAAGGGCTATATAAATACATTTGATTTGATTTGATATATAGATTTTCCTACTGTAATATTGATTGTATTCCATGTGTAACTCTGTGTTGTTGTATGTGTCGAACTGCTTTGCTTTATCTTGGCCAGGTCACAGTTGCAAATGAGAACTTGTTCTCAACTAGCCTACCTGGTTAAATAAAGGTGAAATAAAAAAAATAATAAAGAAATTGTTTGATACTACTGCACTATTGGAGCTAGGAACACAAGCATTTTGCTATACCCACAATAACATCTGCTAAATATGTGTGTGTTGCCAATATAATTTGATTTGATTTGATTTTCAGAAAGTATTGACACCCCTTGACTTTTTCCACATTTTGTTGTGTTAGAGCCTGAATTTAAAATGTATTACATGTAGATGTTTTGTCACTGGCCTACACACAATACCTCATAATGTCATGTTTTTGAAATGTTTACAAAAAAAAAAAAAGCTGAAATGTCTTGAGTCAATAAAAATTCAGCCCCTTTGTTATGGCAGGCCTAATCAAGCTCAGGAGTAACAAGGTGCGTAATACGTCACGTAATAAGTTGCATAGACTCACGCTGTGTGCAATAATGGTGTTTAACATGATTTTTGAATGACGACCTCATCTCTGTACCCCACACATACAATCATTTACAAGATCCCTTATTCGAGCAGTGAATTTCAAACACAGATTCAACCACATAGACCAGGGAAGTTTTACAATGCCTCGCAAAGAAGGGCACCTATTGACATTGAATATCCCTTTGAGCATGGTGAAGTTATTGATTACACTTAAGATGGCATATTAATAAACCCAGTCACTACAAACATACAGGCGTCCTTCCTAACTCATTTGTTGAAGAGGAACTGAACCGCTCAGGGATTTCACCATGAGGCCAACAATGACTTTAAAACAGATACAGAGTATAATGGCTGTGATAGGAGATAACTGAGGATGGATCAACAACATTGTAGTTGCTCCACAATACTAACCTAATTGACAGAGTGAAAAGGAGAATGTACAGAATTCAAAACATGCATCCTGTTTGCAACAAGGCCCTAAAGTAATACTGCAAAAACATTTGTCAATAAAATTACCTTTTTTTCCTGAATACAAAGTGTTATGTTTGGGGCAAATCCGAATACAACACATTACTGAGTACCGTTCTCCATATTTTCAAGCATAGTCGTGGCTGTATCATGTTATGGGTATGCTTGTAATCATTAAGAACTGGAGAAGTTTTCAGAATAAAAAATAAACAGAATGGAGCCAAGCACAGGCAAAATCCTAGAGGAAAATCTGGTTCAGTATGTTTTCCACCAGACATTGAGAGATTATTTAACCTTTCAGCAGGACAATAACCTAAAACACAAGGACAAATCTACACTGGAGTCGCTTACCAAGAAGACAATGAATGTTCCTGAGTGGCAGAGTTACAGTTATGACTTAAATCTACTTGAAAATCTATGGCAAGACCTGAAAATGGTAGTCTAGCAGTGATCAACAACCAATTTGAAAGAGCTTGAAGAATTTGAAAAATAATAATGAGCAAATGCTGTAATATCCAGGTGAGGAAAGCTCTTAAAAACTACAGTGTTTTACTTTGCAGGATGAGAGAAATAATCTATTTAATCCATTTTGATTTCAGGCTGTAACACAACAAAATATGGAATAAGTCAAGGGGTGTGAATACTTTTTGATGGCACTGTACATACTGCCGGATTAAGTAATATAACATGCTATTCTATACAATTATTTCTCTGCAATTAATATCACCTGATTAAGCTAATCAGGTAGATAATTAACTAGAAAGTTGGGGCTCCATGAAATAATGTTTATAGAGCTGTTATCTTCCGAATAAACTCTTAAAGACCTGGAAATCTTTTACATCAAGAGCAGTCAATATTAATCGTCACCTTATTTCAGTCTCATCTGAACATCTTAGAATTCTTGATTATCTTCACGAACCCTGGCTAACAAGTTGAATCAGCAATACAAACTTTGGTTTAATTATTTATTTACTAAATACCTAAATAATCACACAGAATTACATAAACACAGAATGGATATTATGTCATACAGAACACGTCCCTGGTGGACGGAGCCGACATGACGGTTGGTTACACAAAGGAAAGGGGGTTGGGTTTGAGTGAAAGGGCGGGAAGACTGAGGAACAAAGGTAGAAGCTATGCTATCATAAATACAGTATCTTATGCATTCTAAATTATCGTCCATTTGAAAAAGGAGAATGTAATAAATATTTACTCTGAGCTGTGCTTCGGTAGGTTGGTCGTAGATGTTGGCCGTGTTGCCCAACAGAGATCTTCCTTGTCCTTTGAAGAGTTTCTCTGGTGGTAAACTGGATACTTGGTAGTATAGTGTTGTTTGTTAGGACAGACCTTTGTCCGTCCTTTCCTAGCCCACGTTTACAGCCACCGTTAACAACTCAACGGCTAGGAGGTATCACTTCTGGAGTGGATAAGAGTTCAAAGTTCATACCAAGTTGCCATACTTTCAGCTCATGCTATATTCTGGCTGGTATAGTCGAAATTCATCCTTCCAGCATGTATAGGTCATCACCTTCACATTGAAATTCAATGCTAATTTTGTTAGGTCCTTGTCGTTCAACCAGAGCTCACACTGAGGTTGGCTTAGTTCTTTAGATGATCTTTGTCCTTTCAATGCTGGCACCGAAATTCCTAATTTACCTTGAACAGATTATTATCTGGACACTTTCAACATAGGACTGTAGCCCTCATGTCATCTGAACAGAAGGTTACATTTTCATCAAGGGCTTTATATAGTGGTAGGAGAGAGGGCATGTTTCATAGTTTACAACCAATGTCACTTCACATGGGCGGGGCCACTGAGTGAGCAAAACTTTAACCTTATTAAAGCCCAATTTTCTCATTTGGAACCTAAAATTACATTTAATATTTTCACAAATAGTTTCATATTTAAACATTTAAATTGCACAACAATTCCTTATGAATCTGATAACTATAATGTGTAGACTTTCCAAGATACAGTTTATGTGCTTTCCAAGATACAGTTTATGCACTTTTCGCACCAAAGTACATTCATCTCTAGGAAACAGAACGCCTTGGCTGATATTTTTTGATTTTCCCATGATGTCAAGCAAAGAGACACTGAGTTTGAAGGTAGGCCTTGAAATACATACACAGGTACACCTCCAATTGACTCAAAATATGTAAATTAGCCTACCATAAGCTTCTAAAGCCATGACATCATTTTTTAGAATTTTCCAAGCTGTTTAAAGGCACAGTCAACTTACTGTATGTAAATGTCTGACCCACTGGAATTGTGTTACAGTGAATTATAAGTGAAATAATCTGTCTGTAAACAATTGTTGTAAAATTACTTGTGTCATGCACAAAGTAGATGTCCTAACAGACTTGCCAACACTATAGTTTGTTAACAATACATTTGTGGAGTGGTTGAAAAATGAGTTTTAATGACTCCAACCTAAGTGTATGTAAACTTCCGACTTCAACTGTATGTACAGTGGGGAGAACAAGTATTTGATACACTGCCGATTTTGCAGGTTTTCCTACTTACAAAGCATGTAGAGGTCTGTAATTTTTATCCGTTGAAGGTACACTTCAACTGAGAGAGATGGTATCCAAAACAAACATCCAGAAAATCACATTGTATGATTTTTAAGTAATTAATTAGCATTTTATTGCATGACATAAGTATTTGATACATCAGAAAAGCAGAACTTAATATTTGGTACAGAAACTTTTGTTTGCAAATACAGAGATCATACGTTTCCTGTAGTTCTTGACCAGGTTTGCACACACTGCAGCAGGGATTTTGGCCCACTCCTCCATACAGACCTTCTCCAGATCCTTCAGGTTTCGGGGCTGTCACTGGGCAATAGGGACTTTCAGCTCCCTCCAAAGATTTTCTATTGGGTTCAGATCTGGAGACTGGCTAGGCCACTCCAGGACCTTGAGATGCTTCTTACGGAGCCACTCCTTAGTTGCCCTGGCTGTGTGTTTCGGGTCATTGTCATGCTGGAAGACCCAGCCACGACCCATCTTCAATGCTCTTACTGAGGGAAGGAGGTTGTTGGCCAAGAACTTGCGATACATGTCCCCATCCATCCTCCCCTCAATACGGTGCAGTCGTCCTGTCCCCTTTGCAAGAAAGCATCCCCAAAGAATGATGTTTCCACCTCCATGCTTCACGGTTGGGAAGGTGTTCTTGGGGTTGTACTCATCCTTCTTCTTCCACCAAACACGCCAAGTGGAGTTTAGACCAAAAAGCTCTATTTTGGTCTCATCAGACCACATGACCTTCTCCCATTCCTCCTCTGGATCATCCAGATGGTCATTGGCAAACTTCAGATGGGCCTGGACATGCGCTGGCTTGAGTAGGGGGACCTTGCGTGCGCTGCAGGATTTTAATCCATGATGGCGTAGTGTGTTGCTAATGGTTTTCTTTGAGACTGTGGTCCCAGCTCTCTTCAGTTCATTGACCAGGTCCTGCCATGTAGTTCTGGGCTGATCCCTCACCTTCCTCATGATCATTGATGCCCCATGAGGTGAGATCTTGCATGGGTGCCCCCAGACCGAGGGTGATTGACCATCATCTTGAACTTCTTCCATGTTCTAATAATTGCGGCAACAGTTGTTGCCTTCTCAACAAGCTGCTTGCCTGTTGTCCTGTAGCCCATCCCAGCCTTGTGCAGGTCTACAGTTTTATCACACAGCTCTCTGGTCTTGGCCATTATGGAGAGGTTGGAGTCTGTTTGAGTGAGTGTGTTTACAGGTGTCTTTTACACAGGAAACAAGGTCAAACAGGTGCAGTTAATACAGGTAATGAGTTGAGAACAGGAGGGGTTATTAAAGAAAAACTAACAGTGAGAGCCGGAATTCTTACTGGTTGGTAGGTGATCAAATACTTATGTCATGCAATAAAATGCAAATTAATTACTTAAAAATCATACAATGTGATTTTCTGGATTTTTGTATTAGATTCCGTCTGTCACAGTTGAAGTGTACCTATGATAAAAATTACAAACCTCTACATGCTTTGTAAGTAGGAAAACCTGCAAAATCGTCAGTGTATCAAATACTTGTTCTCCCCACTGTATGTCTACAGATTTAGCTAATAGATAGTCACCATAGTGCAACATTTTTTAAACGGGCTATCTGTCCTATTCTCACTCTCTTTTAAAGTGATTATCCAAAAGTCAATGTGGGATCCATTGTGACCTGTGAATGTGACCAATAGAAAACAGATTGTTCCTTCAGCCGTGAACGATTACTAACAGCGGATGGGATGCTTATGTTGAACTCCTTGCGGGAATTCAAATTAAACCGTCATTGCTGAAATGCTTTGGCCAAAGTGGCAAGGCATTCTAAAGACCATGTTAACCCTGTGCAGTGTAAATGTTTGTTTTTAGGCAATAGCCACTCAAGTATATGCAACTGGAACAGTATAATCTCAAAGCCGATCCATGGTCATTCCGGCATCTGCATTGGCCGTACAGCATTTACTGTGATGCAGCCTCTGGTGAAGTCAGGGCATTCATGCATTCATACTTCTTACTCTTCAAGGAGCAAAGCTGCTGTGAAAAAAGTTGTCAAGGAAGTGAGTTTGCGTTTATACTGGACTTACCGCTTCCACCTACCAGTCAACCAATCATGTCAATGCGGAGCTATACGGAGCCCTCCGCATTGCTAAAAAATGCGGAAGGCGCACTTGCATCTCACCCTCCGTACTGAGATTTAAGATCGCAGTACCAGATCAAGAATAAATCAGCTTTAAAATTGCAGCAGTCTCCAGGGACACATTATGTTGTTTCGCAATCACCTCATATGGAAATCCCGAAAGTGCATAACCTATGTTGCTAATAGGATTTGAAAGGTGCTAAAGTATAGACATGTTGAACATTTTACTGTGTCTGAAAGCATTTCTAGCTCGGTAACCAAATGAACAAGTGATGAATTATGATTTCTGCATACATCATTTTAAATTAATGAATTATCAATAATTGACGGTGTTTACTGCAGTGTTCAATATGCAAGTTCCAATTTTTCCAGCTGGTTTCAATCCCCATATTATCCGCAGAGTGAAAAAGAAGAGTAGTAAACATCAACAACTTTGAGATTGTGTCCAAACAATCCAATGGAATGTGATGATAAAAAGTGTAATTATTGAAAAATGTCTTGGAGAAATGCAACAGTCTAAACTGCTACAAGGCTGGAGATATCTATATCTTAGAATCTTGTATTCAGCTCAGGTCCAACACAAGTCTTATTGTCTGTGTGTCTCAAAAAAATGTAGCTCGTGCTGAGACCACTTGCACTCGCCTGAGCACGGAACCTTTTTAAAATCTCCATTCCAACCTGACAAGTTTAAACAAAGCAATTTCAGGCCCAGCTGCACCTGCAGTATGGACGTGCCTCCTCTGAACTGTCTAGCAGGAAGACAATCATTTGTCTAGTTACACGGCTGAAATGAGCTCCGAGTCTGGACATCGCTGGGTGGCCCACTCAGACTATGAAGCGAGTGAAAGCTAGTAAACAGCCCAACAGTAACCTTCATATCTGGCAGCTCTGTATTATGAAGAGTAGCCCTGGATAATTTTGGAGTCATTTACAGCCACACAGGGGTTGCTGGGTTACTGTTACATCATCAATGAAATTACACTGTTTACAGTTAGAGTATTAAGTACTATGGCGGTAGCTATTTTACACGTTGCAGATCGTAACACAAAAAAAAAGAAATCCACATGCAATCAAATGTATTATGTGACTTTAAGGCGTCCTCACATGGACATTTTAAGTATCAGTTATCGTACAGTATCAGTTATCGTGCGTCCCTTGTTGAAAAGATCCATTACTATGATATTTTAAAAGAAGATCGACTTTCAGTTTTCACTTCCTCCTCTGGCCTGGGGGGTGAGGTTGCTAGGCAATGGTGGCTATCTCTGCGGTGACGTGATCCCCCTAGGTCTTATTCTCACTCACGACCTCTACACAAAGAGACACACACACGCACACGCACACGCACACGCACACGCACACACACACACACACACACACACACACACACACACACACACACACACACACACACACATGCACACGCACACACACACACACAGGCCTGATATCCAGTGGCCTTTCTCTCCCTGTGCCCTTATCTCTAGGAGTCTGTTCTCACTCACTCATTGCTGTGCTGAGAGGGGCTTCCATGGGCTGGCCTGACAGGGCTCAGTAGTATGCTTCGCCTCTGAATCCTCTCGGGTGTCAAGGAGAACCAGATGGCAACAATGAAGAGGCCCTCGGAGCAGGGTCTTCAGCACCACTCTCTCTCTCTCTGTTCTGTCCCCTGAGCATCACTCCTCCTGAGCTGTGAACAGAGGGATATTCATCCATTCATCAAGCTTAGAGTTGTGGAGAGTTTATCATATTAACGCACTCAAGACCTGGGTCTCAGCTTTTCTGTGGGAATTTTTATTCATTTGACATTGCCACAAGACAGTTACAAAGCCCTCTGCACAAGGCGTAATGTGTTGAAAGTGTAAGCAAAATAGGTCAATCCTCTGTGGTTTAGTCATAAATAAGGTGCATTTATCTCTTGGGATTTCTTCTATAAACAGTAACAAAAATAAGTTGGTTGGGTTTACATAGGGTCAATCGTTTTTCAAAATTTAGGTGGCAGAAAAATGTGTTATGTGCTACGCAAAAACACACACTCTCAGTTAAGCATGAGTGTTTTTCAGAGGAATGTTTTCAACAAATAAAAAGATCATTTACATCTCACGGCAAGAGCTCCCGCTGCAGACGTCAGCCAGAGAGAGAACACCCAAGGCATAGAGCCCCCTTTCACTCATGCCTGGGACATGACGGGGTAACTCAGCTGTGACCCACCAATATGGCTGTGTACACACACACACACACACACACACACACACACACACACACACACACACACACACACACACACACACACACACACACACACACACACACACACACACACACACACACACACACACACACACACACCGTCCTGTGGAATAAAGGACCTGTCACTATGTGTGTAATCTGTCCTTGGATCAGGAGCAACCCACCAGAGGGAAGGGGCCGACCCCCCACTGTATGGTAGCTTTGTCCCCATGATGAGAGATAGGTACCTGGCTCTTGTGTCCATCTTCAGTGTTGACTAATCCATCCATCAAGTTCTCAGCTGATAACCTCGTCTTTGTTTGGCCTCGCCAGTTACAGGTGCTTTGTACAATTATCTGTATCATGTCTGTTGATTGTGTGGACTCCCAAAGTGTAAAGTGTAGCATGTGATGTTGAGATGTCTTTTGAGACCTCACCACCAGGGTCAGTCACCCTACAAGAATAGCGATGAGAATTAAATGGTTAAATGCTCATAGATAAACAGATAGTGAGAAAATAATGTGTAAAATATTGAATACATGAGACCAAACATATGTTGTAATGTGTAGGCACAGTGTAATACAAAACATGTCAAGAAAAAAAATACATATACTGGTGAGAACAGAAATATCAAACACATGTCAGCTTATCTAGTCCACCGGACCGTGCAGTTCATGACAGCTCACATAAAGAAAACAAATGATTTTTTTCCCCGTGATGGCCACCTACACTGTTATTAGATCACACACACAGAAAAACAAAAACACTCTCCCACTCACGACACACCCACCCACATACAAACACTCATATGCTGTAAGTGCATTTTCTTCAGTACACAAATACTGTATACAAGCACACACACATGTTACAGAGGTCTGCAGGGGTAACACATTCTGCAGGGCTAAATGCAGCAAAAATGTTTTTCTTAATATTTCCCTCTCTTCACAAAATGGTCCCTGTCTGCATAAATATTCTTACTATATTGGTTGCGCTAGGTGCGATTTACTACTATGATTTATAGCCTTTAATAGTTCACAACTGTAGCAGGATTGCTTCATCTTTGGCATGCCTCAAGAGTGGTTTATGGAGGAAGATTTTCAGTAAATCCAGTTCTTTGTGCTTATTTGGCAAGTCAGTATCCGTTAGCATGGCCACTGGAACCTACTGTCTGACAAGGCAATGTCCTATATAAAACATGGGAAAACTCCTTAAAAGTGACATGCAAAGGTTTCCCTGTTTATTATTTTTAACTTTCTTTATACAACAGCTAAATTTGTCATAAAATAATCTGCAATAATATTTTGGTCAGAGTAGATTTTGTGTCCTTGATATAACACCAAGAGGCATGGCCACCTGTCAACATCAACTTTGGAATTGTCACGTAATATCAAGGTGGGTGGAATCAGGCGCAGAGAGCAGGTTACAGTGAGTCGATAGTTATTTATTCTCCGAAAACCAAACACGGTCAACCCAAATATGCAGGGTGAAATAATCCAACACAGGATCAAAATATTATCGGAGAAAATAACACACACGTATTAACCCAAAATACATGAATCCAAAACAATCCCGCACAAAACAAGGGCGGGACAACCTACTACATATAAGGACGTTAATTAAACTAAAATACACACAGGTGAAACTAATAAGACAAAACCAACAGACAAACGAAAAAGGGATCGGTGGTGGCTAGTAGGACGGCGACGACGACCGCCGAGCACCGCCCGAACAGGCAGGAGAGCCAACCTCGGCGGAAGTCGTGACAGTACCCCCCCCCCTGACGCGCGGCCCCCGCAGCGCGCCGCCACCGTCCTCGAGGACGACCCGGAGGACGAGGTGCTGGGCGATCCGGGTGGAGGCGGTGGAAATCTCTCAGGAGAGAAGGGTCCAAAATATCCCTCACCGGAACCCAGCATCTCTCCTCCGGACCGTACCCCTCCCAGTCCACGAGGTACTGTAGGCCCCCCACCCGGCGTCTCGAATCCAGAATGCCCCGAACTGTGTACGCCGGGGACCCCTCGATGTCCAGGGGGGGCGGAGGGACCTCAGGCACCTCACCTTCTTGCAGGGGACCAGCCACCACCGGCCTGAGGAGAGACACATGAAACGAGGGGTTAATACGGTAATACCTAGGAAGTTGTAACCTGTAACACACCTCGTTTATTCTCCTCAGGACTTTGAACGGCCCCACACACTGCGGCCCCAGCTTCCGACAGGGCAGGCGGAGGGACAGGTTTCGGGTCGAGAGCCAGACCCTGTCCCCCGGTGCAAACACGGGGGCCTCACTGCGGTGCTGGTCAGCGCTCCTCTTCTGCCGTTCGCCCGCTAACCGTAGTGAGTCCTGAACGGCCTTCCAGGTGTCCTTGGAGCGCTGTACCCATTCCTCCACCGCAGGAGCCTCGGTCTGGCTCTGATGCCATGGGGCCAGGACCGGCTGGTAACCTAACACACACTCAAAAGGAGACAAGTTAGTTGAGGAGTGGCGTAGGGAGTTCTGGGCTAGTTCAGCCCAGGGAACATACCTTGCCCACTCACCAGGCCGGTCCCGGCAATAGGACCGCAGAAGCCTGCCCACATCTTGGTTTACGCGCTCCACCTGCCCATTACTCTCGGGGTGAAAACCTGAGGTTAAGCTGACCGAGACCCCCAGTCTCTCCATAAACGCCCTCCATACTCTGGACGTGAATTGGGGACCCCGATCAGAAACGATGTCCTCAGGCACCCCATAGTGCCGGAAGACATGGGTAAACAAGGCCTCAGCAGTCTGCAGGGCCGTAGGGAGACCGGGCAACGGGATGAGACGACAGGACTTAGAAAACCGGTCCACAACGACCAGGATCGTAGTACTTCCCTGGGACGGGGGAAGGTCGGTAAGAAAGTCCACCGATAAGTGTGTCCACGGCCGTTGTGGAACGGGGAGGGGTTGTAATTTCCCTCTAGGAAGGTGCCGAGGAGCCTTGCTCTGAGCACACACTGAGCAGGAGGAGACATAAAATCTCACGTCTTTAGCTAGCGTGGGCCACCAGTATCTCCCTCTCAGACTCCGCACTGTCCTCTCAATGCCAGGATGACCCGATGAGGGGAGAGTATGAGCCCACCGAATCAGCTTGTCCCGGACCCCCCTCGGTACGTACTGAGTTCCCACTGGACAGTTGGGGGGGGGGCCGGCTCTGACCGTGAGGCCTCCTCTATCTCCGCGTCCACCTCCCATACCACCGGTGCCACGAGACATGACGGTGAAATGATGGGAGCTGGCTCAACGGGCCGCTCCTCGGTATCATAGAGGCGGGACAGCGCGTCGGCTTTGGTGTTTTGGGAGCCTGGCCGGTATGAGAGGGTAAAACGGAACCTGGTAAAAAACATAGCCCATCTAGCCTGACGTGGATTTAGTCTCCTCGCTGCCCGGATATACTCGAGATTACGATGGTCAGTCCAGATGAGAAAGGGGTGTTTAGCCCCCTCAAGCCAATGTCTCCACACCTTCAGAGCCTTGACTACAGCTAACAACTCCCGGTCCCCCACATCATAGTTTCGCTCCGCTGGGCTGAGCTTGCTCGAAAAGAAAGCACAAGGGCGAAGCTTGGGTGGCACGCCCGAGCGTTGGGACAGCACGGCTCCGACCCCAGCCTCGGACGCATCCACCTCCACTATGAACGCTAAAGAGGGGTCCGGATGCGCCAACACGGGCGCATTGGTGAACAGCTCCTTCAAACGAGTGAATGCTCTGCCCGCCTCTGCTGACCAGCGCAAGCGCACCGGTCCTCCCTTCAGCAGCGAGGTGATGGGAGCAGCCACCTGACCAAAACCCCGGATAAACCTCCGGTAGTAATTGGCAAACCCTAAAAACCGCTGCACCTCTTTCACCGTGGTCGGAGTCGGCCAATTACGCAAGGCTGTAACGCGGTCATCCTCCATCACCACCCCAGAGGTGGAAATACGATATCCCAGGAAGGAAACGGACTGCTTGAAAAACTCACATTTCTCCGCCTTGCAATACAGGTCATGCTCCAGCAGTCGCCCAAGTACCTTACGCACCAGAGACACATGCGCCGCGCGTGTGGCAGAATAGATCAAGATGTCATCGATGTACACTACCACTCCCTGCCCGAGCAGGTCTCGGAGAATTTCGTCTACGAAGGATTGGAAGACGGCTGGAGCATTCTTCAACCCGTATGGCATGACGCGGTACTCATAATGACCAGATGTAGTACTAAATGCAGTTTTCCACTCATCTCCTCCCCGGATACGCACCAGATTATACGCGCTCCTCAGGTCCAGTTTTGTGAAGAAGCGCACCCCGTGAAATGATTCCACCGCCGTAGCGATGAGAGGTAGTGGGTAACTAAACCCCACTGTGATGGAATTTAGACCTCTATAATCAATGCACGGACGCAGACCTCCATCCTTCTACTTCACAAAAAAGAAGCTTGAGGAGACGGGTGATGCGGAGGGCCGAATGTACCCCTGTCTCAGCGATTCAGCAACGTATGTTTCCATCGCTACCGTCTCCTCCTGGGACAATGGATACACGTGACTCCTAGGAAGTGCAGCGTTCTCCAGAAGGTTTATCACGCAGTCCTCTCGACGATGAGGTGGTAATTGGGTCGCCTTCCTTTTACTGAAGGCGATAGCCAAATCGGCATATTCAGAGGGAATGCGCACGGTGGAGACTTGGTCTGGACTCTCCACCGTAGTCGCACCAACGGCAACTCCTCTACACCTACCTGAACACTCCTCTGACCACCCCTTAAGAGCCCCCTGTCGCCAGGAAATCACCGGATTGTGTTGAGCTAACCAGGGAACCCCCAACACCACTGGAAACGCAGGTGAATCTATAAGGAACAGACTAATCTGCTCCTTATGATCCCCCTGCGTTACCATGTCCAGTGGCACCGTAGCCTCCCTAATCACTCCTGACCCTAATGGTCGGCTATCTAAGGAGTGCACGGGGAAGGGTTGGTCTAACGACACCAGGGGAATCCCTAGCCTTAACGCAAGCCCACGATCCATGAAATTCCCAGCTGCGCCTGAATCGACTAGCGCCTTATGCTGTAGAGAGGGAAAAAACCCAGGGAAAGAAGTCAATACATACACATGACCGACAGGAGGCTCTGGGTGAGTCTGGTGCTTACTCACCTGGGGTGATCGAGCAGTGCTCCGCCTGCCATCCCGACTCCCAGACGAGTTCCTCCAGCACCGGTCTGACGTGTGCCCTCGTCGACCACAACTGGTGCAGGAGGACACTCGTCCTCCGGTCCCCCTCGAAGCTGCCCCTCCTAATTCCATAGGGATAGGGGCAGGAGGGCTGGGAAGTGGAAACGACAGGGCCTGATCCGAACGCCCGCGGGCAGCCAGCAGATTGTCGAGACGGATAGCCAAGTCAATGAGCTCATCCAGTGTGCAGGTGGTGTCCCGACATGCCAGCTCCCTGCGGACGTCCTCCCTGAGACTGCATCTGAAATGATCGACCAAGGCCCTGTCGTTCCATCCTGCTCCTGCGGCCAAGGTCCTGAACTCCAGAGCGAAGTCCTGTGCGCTCCTCGTCTCCTGCCGCAGGTGGAACAGCCGTTCACCCGCCGCCCGACCCTCTGGTGGATGGTCAAAAACAGCTCGGAATCGGCGGGTGAACTCTGGGTAATTATCCCTCGCCGAGTCCGGACCATTCCACACTGCGTTGGCCCACTCGAGGGCTCGCCCAGTCAAGCAGGAGACGAGGGCGCTCACACTCTCCTCTCCAGAGGGAGCAGGACGCACGGTAGCCAGGTATAGTTCCAGTTGAAGGAGGAAACCCTGGCACCCAGCCGCCGTTCCGTCATACTCCCGTGGGAGTGTCAACCGAAGAGCCCCGGAGCCCGATGTGGTCGCAGGAACAGGAGGTGCTGGAGAAGGGGGTGCTAGCGATGATGTGGGAAGACCACTCCTCTCCCATCGATCCATCCTCTCCATCATTTGGTCCATGGCAGAACCAATCCGATGAAGCACGCTGGTGTGGTGGAGGACTCTCTCCTCCATCGATGGGAGAGGAGACGCGGCTGCTCCTGCTGATTCCATGGGGGGTTGCGGGATTCTGTCACGTAATATCAAGGTGGGTGGAATCAGGCGCAGAGAGCAGGTTACAGTGAGTCGATAGTTATTTATTCTCCGAAAACCAAACACGGTCAACCCAAATATGCAGGGTGAAATAATCCAACACAGGATCAAAATATTATCGGAGAAAATAACACACACGTATTAACCCAAAATACATGAATCCAAAACAATCCCGCACAAAACAAGGGCGGGACAACCTACTACATATAAGGACGTTAATTAAACTAAAATACACACAGGTGAAACTAATAAGACAAAACCAACAGACAAACGAAAAAGGGATCGGTGGTGGCTAGTAGGACGGCGACGACGACCGCCGAGCACCGCCCGAACAGGCAGGAGAGCCAACCTCGGCGGAAGTCGTGACAGGAACTCTTGGAAATTCCGCCATTTCAGGTCATTGTGAACATTGCATAATCTGAAAAGGTTCAAAGTTATCTGATTTAAGTGCACAATTTTAAGTGCTACTTTGGTCACTTTCCCAACAAGTTAGGCAATAACTTAGAGCGTATGACATCTTAGTCTACTTCTCTGCTTTTCAAATCTAAAATCAGAACAGAAATATATTCTACCAATCAAACCACTAGACAATATTTCCTCATACTATTAGGCTAGCGTTTGGTTTGCAACAGTTGGACTAAACCTTGCTGTCTGCCTCTCCAACCTGTGGAACAATGTTGAACTTTTTTTTATTGCAATCTCCACCGTGCCTTGTATACGAACGTGAAGAGACTGTGAGCTTCTCTGAGCCAGGTGAATTCATTTATCAGGATCATTATAATGGATCCAAAGAAATGGCAATAGAAACAAAGGTTAAACAAAGTAGTGTGCTGTCAGCACATCGTTTGCTGTCATTTCAGCTGCTTGATGTGATAATGTGTTAGCTTTAGTTGGCTAGCTTGCAAAGGAGAAGTAGCTAGCCTGCATAGCTACATGCCAATGGGCGGCAGGGTAGGCTAGAGGTTAGAGCGTTGGACTAGTAACTGGAAGATTGCAAATTCAAACCCCCAAGCTGACAAGGTACAAATCTGTCGTTCTGCCCCTGAACCCACTGTTCCTAGGACGTCATTGAAAATAAGAATTTGTTCATATCTGACTTGCCTAGTAAAATAAAAATGATTTGTATAGCAACCATTGGAATTATATTAGAGAGAATGAGCGACCAGACCATTGGCTAGCAACTTCAGAACTAAGTTATTCACACGACAATTCCCAGTTTCTCATGCATTATTGCTTTAGAATACTTCTCTGCTTTTCAAATCTAAAATCAGAACATAAATATCTTCTCCCACTCAAAAGTTACAGCTGTTTTAGTTCATTACATCTACTACTTTTCCTCAGAACTTTTTTTAACAACTGCCGGTTTGACCACTTTGTCTGTTCCCCTGCTATTTACATCTGAAATCAGAACAGAAATAACTTCTACCAATCAAGAGGTAAAGCTAAGGTAGTAACCACATTAACTACTTTCATTAATACTCATTAATACTTTCAAAAATACACATTATGGAACAGCGGGGACTGTGAAGAAACACACACACACATGTACAGACACACATACACATGATGAGACATGCACTCTACACACACGTACACATGGATGTTGTATTGCAAATATGTGGAGTATTGACCTGAGGGAACACACTAAATGTATTGGGTAAAGTGTTATGAAATGTAATGTCATGTAATATTTTAAAATGTATATAACTACCTTAATGTTACTGGACCCCAATGGGATCCTTAGTAAATACAAATACAAAATACTTCTCCGCAACTAAACTTCGTATTTACCACAGAGCATTTGCACTCGCGAGCAAGCAAAGTTTATTTGAAACTGTGCTTTTCTAGTCAACATGTGTTACAGCTGTACAAGAACATCTGGGATGGTAGGAAATTTGTTGGCTGTCAGCATGACGTGCAACAAATATTTTTCAAGTACTTCAGAGGATGAGCAGTAAAATCTGCCCCTCTCCCTCCAAAGCTCTGTAGAGCAAGTGGTTCTCATTACCCATGTCATCTTCTTAACAAATTGCTGTGTTGGTCTCACAGCTGGGGTAGTACTTCTACATATTATGTTATTTACCCCATGTTGTGTCTCAACCCAGGACAATTACAATTATCATGTCTTATTTCCAAGGCACTGGATATGCCCAGAGCATTCATACAATTTCCTTCTTTCCTTTTTAGATGAACTTTCACTTAAGTCTATTTATAAATTATTACTTAAAGGGTAGGTAGCATAAACGTCACCACATGTAACATGGATTTTGCATTAGTATACGCCAGGGGCGTAACTTTGGTTTTAGAAGTTGGGGGTGACCTCATTTAAAAAAGAATCAGGTCGGATAAACACTCCTAAACAGTCTACCCGACCGCTCGGAGGCATCCACATGGTCCTAAAGCACACCGTTGACTCGTTTTGTATCACATTCCAATGATAAAAGTGGGGTGGGACAAAAATGCTATTTAAAAATGAGAGGGGGCATGTCCCATCCCCAGTGAAAGTTGTGCCCTTGGTATACGCATCAAAAGTCCCCATGCAAAGTGACACCTCATGCTTTTCCAGGGTTGTATGTAATATGGAGGACCCAGCAAGCCAGCCTATTCCCTACAATGTAAACTTTAACAGAAATAACTTTAAATGTGTAACTTCAAATTAAACCAAATTGTTTGCACTCTGGTTTAAATATGATTTTCAGCCAAATACTTTATAAATGTATTGTTACAAATCTACTTCAAGGTTGCTAGCCAACTAGCCTTCTGACGTTAGCCCCACTAGCCTTGCTAACATTGGCCAGCCTGCTAACGTTACATCAGCACTGAATAAGTCAGCCAGTTGTCAACACCTAACTTACAGCTATATTAAAGTAAACCAAAGTTGTGGAAATACATAACACCTTTTAACCAAATATAAAAAAATGTGAGCTATATGCAATTATCTTAGCCAGCATCTAGCCAGCCAGATAATGTTAGCTATTTAGCCAACTAACGTTAGCTATTAGCCTAGCCAGCCTAGCCAACTAGAACGGCTATGGTCGGCATGCTAGAGACCAGTTAGAACACAACTAAAACATGGCCGCAGATCAAAAGAGCAGAGATTTACAGATTGATGGCTGGGACCCATTTGATGGTAAGAGTCAGGAACAATCCAATAGCTACAGCCAGAAAAATCCTAAATAGATTGATTCCAGATGTCAGTCAGTTAGCACTCTAGCACTTAGCCAAGGTGAAAAAAGTGACAAAACTCCCGTAGCCTACTTCACAGAGAACATGCCGAAAAATGTACAAAACAAAAAGGAGAACAGACGAGCTACCACCGTTACACTATAAGAGCAAGCAGGTATGATTTTCCCTTTGTTTTGAGCCCATGGCAAGAAGGCACCAGAACCTTCAGTGCTAAAGGGTTATCACTAGACAACACAGCCACAAAGTCTGTGAAGCGCATAATGTTTGGCTAACATTAGCCAGATAGAGCTACCTACCAAGTTAGCATACGAACTCGGTAGCACAGAATATATCCTTCATATGACATTGAGAAATAGTGCATTTTGGGTAGTTCTGAAGTTACCCGTAAATAAGTGAATATGTATTAAAAAAAACTAAACATAACTATTGCATGTTTGTAGTTATAGGTAACCAGATCAAATGAAATGTTTTCAAATCAAATTTTATTAGTCACATGCCCCGATTGCACGTTTAACATGCTGATAGAAATTTGGTAAAACAGATTTAAGTTCCCTTCATTAAAGTCCCTGGCTACTAGGAGCACTGCCTCTGGGTGTGTGTTTTCTCTTTTGCTTATGGCAGAATACAGCTCATTCAATGCTGTCTTAGTGCCAGCCTCTGACTGTGGTGGTATGTAAACAGCTACAAAGAAGACAAATTAAATCTCTCTTGGTAGGTAGTGTGGTCTACAGCTTATCATGAGATACTCTACCTCAGGCAAGCAATAGCTCGAGACTTCCTTGGATATTGTGCACCAGCTGTTATTTACAAAAATGCATAGTCCGCCGCCCCTCGTCTTACCAGACGCAGCAGTTCTATCCTGCCAGTACATCTTATAACCAGCCAGCTGTATGTTGATATTGTCGTCATTCAGCCACGACTCCGTAAAGCATAAGATGTTACAGTTTTTAATGTCCCGTTGGTAGTTTAGTCTTCCGCGTAACTCGTCGATTTTATTCGATTTTATTCTCCAAGGATTGCATGTTTGCTAGCAGAATGGAGGGAAGTGGGGGTTTATTTGATTGCCTACTAATTCTCAGAAGGCAGCCCGTCCTTCGGCCCCTCTTTCTCCACCTCCTCTTCACGCAGATCACGGGGATTTGGGCCTGTTCCTGAGGAAGCAGTATATCCTTCATGCCTGGCTTGTCAGAGTTGTGAAAGGAAAAAAAGGATTCTGCTAGTCCGTGGTGAGTAATCACAGTCCTGATGTCTAGAAGTTATTTTCGGTCATAAGAGATGGTAGCGGCAACATTATGTACAAAATAAGTAAAAAAAACAAGTTACAAACAGCGCAAATAAACAAACAAAAAAACACTATCTGCTGGTAAATGTCTGCCGTCTTTTCCGGCGCCATCTAATGTTACTACACCTAAGTTACCAAGTCTTTGACCACACTGTGTTGTTACTTTGGTGAGTAAAACTCGTGCTTCCTACCCTTTAATTATTACTTACACAGAATCTTTACTGCCTATGAAAAGGGGTTGGAACATTACAAGCTATCGACACTGGACTGTATGGTGAAAGCTGAGGTTATTATCCACATCCTCTCCAAAACAACATTCTAGTCGAGAGAGAGAGAGAGAGAGAGAGAGAGAGAGAGAGAGAGAGAGAGAGAGAGAGAGAGAGAGAGAGAGAGAGAGAGAGAGAGAGAGAGAGAGAGAGAGAGAGAGAGAGAGAGAGAGAGAGAGAGAGAGAGACATTCCAGTTAGCATAGCCACCCATCATTAAACAGCCTTCATCTGATTTTGTTTGGCAATGGGGAGCTGAGAATTATCCACCAGGAATTAGGATATAAATTATTTTCCAACTGGGTAAATGAACTGAGTGCACCTAGTCTGACAAAGATGTTTTAACCATAGCATAGATCAAGAGACCTGCTATGGTTTAAAGAAAGGGGAAACTGTAAAACCCAAATAAATACTAAAAGAAAGCTAGGGCAGTCAATTCAAACCACAATAGAAATGAAGGTTTTCATTGGTTCTATCCAGGTCACCTGTGTGTACAACAAAAGCTCTGTCCTTTCAAAGAATTGCAAGCTCAAGGCTTCAAACCAAAATGTATATTATTGATCTAGATTCTACATTTTCACAACACTACAGTAGTGGCAACCACCATACATGTTCATGCATCTCTGTTACAAATGATGCACTATGAGGGCAGGCATTTGTTCTAACAGATGATATGATAAATATATAAAAATGGTGTCTTGGAGAGACACAAATCGTGCTTCTTGCAATTCATTAGCTGTGTGAACACTGATTCCCATTAAAACTGAGTCATCAGCCAAGCCCCAGTGTGTTGGTGTGCTGCGCTCCAGTGGGCCATTCCAGCAGGACACAGTGCTGGTACCAGGGCTCAGATGAGAGGAGGCTCCCCTGGATATGACGTGTAATATTCTTCCCATTATCCTCTCCTCATCTGTGCCTGTCGCAGTGTGCTGGTTCTGCATTCCAGCCATTCACTGAGGGCTCAAGCATGTAATCACTTTAACCACTGCCCCAAAGGATTGACAAACATACTGCTCTCAGCACGCTTTACACAGGAAACATATGAGGTGTACTAGTTGAATGACTTGCATTTATATTATGTTAATGTAAAGTGTCTATATAAATGAGATAATAGATGTTTGCTTGCCAGAAGTGCATGAGACAATATTAAATAATATTTTGTTGATATTTTCTTTGCTAAAAACACTCACATCTCCCTTATGAAACTACCAAGCAATCATACTCACACACATACACAACTAGATTTTAACATTCCACTGGAATAACAGTGAAGACATAAAAACTATAAAATAACACATATGGAATCATGTAGTAACCAAAAAAGTGTGAAACAAATTTGTATTTGTATATATATATATATATATATGTATTTTATATTTGAGATTTGTCAAAGTAGCCACCCTTTGCCTTGATGACAGCTTTGCACATTCTTGGCATTCTCTCAAGCAGCTTCATGAGGTAATCAACTGGTATGCATTTCAATTAAAATTGTTAAAAGTTCATTTGTGGAATTTCATTTTTAAGGTTTTTGAGTCAGTCACTTGTGTTATGACAAGGTAGTATACAGTCCATTTTTATGGCAAGAACAGCTAAAATAAGCAAAGAGAAACGACAGTCCACCATTACATTAAGACATGGTCAGTCAATTCAAGAACTTTGAAAGTTTCTTCAAGTGCAGTCGCAAAAACCATCAAGCGCTATGATGAAACTGGCTCTCATGAGGACCGCCACAGGAAAGTTAGACCCAGAGGTACCTCTGCTGCAGAGGATAAGTTCATTAGAGTTACCAGCCTCAGAAATGTCAGACCAAATAAATGCTTCACAGAGTTCAAGTAACAGACACATCTCAACATCAACTGTTCAGAGGAGACTGTGTGAATCAGGCCTTCATGGTCGAATTTCTGCAAAGAAACCACTACTAAAGGACACCAATAAAAATAAGAGACTTGCTTGGGCCAAGAAACACGAGCGATGGACACCGGTGGAATCCTGTCCTTTGGTCTGATTTTTCCAAATGTTTGATTTTTGGTTCCAACTGCCGTGTCTTTGTGAGACGCAGAGTATGTGAACGGATGATCGTCGCATGTGTGGTTCCCACCATGAAGCATTGAGGAGGAGATGTGATGGTGTGGGGGGCTTTGCTGGTGAAAGTTTCAGTGATTTATTTAGAACTGTACTCTATATACAATACCAGTAAAATTTTGGACATACCTACTAATTAAAGTTTTTTTTGGTACTGTTTTCTACATTATTGAAAAATAGTGAAGACATAAAAACTATGAAATAACCAAAAAAGTGTTAAACAAATCTAAATAAATTTTAGATTTTAGATTCTTCAAGGTAGCCACCATTTGCCTTGATGACAGCTTTGCACATTGTTGGCATTCTCTCAACCAGCTTCACCTGGAATGCTTTTCCAACAGTCTTGAAGGAGTTTCCACATATGCTGAG
Organism: Oncorhynchus mykiss; assembly: GCF_057628025.1. Lineage (NCBI taxonomy): Eukaryota > Metazoa > Chordata > Actinopteri > Salmoniformes > Salmonidae > Oncorhynchus > Oncorhynchus mykiss. Next base: position 71,741,692 of record NC_143023.1, on the reverse strand, counting down.
CACTTGTTGGCTGCTTTTCATTCACTCTGCGGTCCAACTCATCCCAAACCATCACAATTGGGTTGAGGTTGGGTTTTGTGGATGCCAGGTCATCTGATGCAGCACTTCATCACTCTCCTTCTTGGTCAAATAGCCCTTACACAGCCTGGAAAATGAGTAGGTGTGTCCAAACTTATGACTGGTACTAATATATAAATGCTACAGAGCATACTGATGGGAGAAGCACTCTATTACAGAAACAAAATTGCACCACATTGTTTCATATTTTATCCCTGGGTATCTTTGGCTGGAACCAGCCCTTGTTTCTGGAACCCTAGGCCCCCGATGGAATGCAAAACAGGTGCCGCACCATTGGTTCCCCCGCAGCGGGGGTGGAAGAAAAACACCCACCCCAGCTGGAACATGACTGACAGCACATCAAATTCTCCAGCCAGCTGTGACTCTCACTGATCTCTCAGACAAACCCATGGACACAGACAGGGCGAGACGTCTCTCTAAAACCATAGAAATGGTAGGAAAACATTCTACATGTGTACAAGTGGTTTGAAACTGAACCGGACCAAATGGATAAGTTGTTTTCAAGATGCCTTCTCTGTTTTTATACTGGCATAATTAATCATTGATGTTCCACTCTTTTCACTGGAATAGTTCCATTCTCACAGATGTCATCCTCTGATATGAATGAAAATATGTTGATAAAAGGGAAATAAAGAATCACATTTTTCCCTTGACACACCATGTTTCTTGTGAAACTCTCACATCTGACATGACATTATACATTAGAATTTTGGCAGCGGAGTCAAAGAATGGTGTTTGTATTTAAAACCACACCAAAGCCTGAGAGATTAAAATAAGTCTCCTGCCATGAACCGCCACATGCAGATTGTTTTATTTTTATAAGAATAAAAATGTTTTCTCATCTGAAATCAAACCAATGTTGCACTATACCAGATCAGGTGTTCATTGGTCATGTCACGTCCTGACCTTAGTTCCCTTTTTATGTCTCTATTTTAGATTGGTCAGGGTGTGAGTTGGGGTGGGCATTCTATGTTCTGTTCTGTGTGTTATATTTCTATGTGTTTGGCCTGGTATGGTTCCCAATCAGAGGCAGCTGTCAATTGTTGTCTCTGATTGAGAACCATACTTAGCCTGTTTTCCCACTTTTGTTTGTGGGTGGTTATTTTCTGTTTAGTGTGTGTTGCACCTGACGGAGCTGTTTCGGTTGTTCTAGTTTGTTACATTGTATTTAGTGTTCAGTTCAGTTTATTAAAATGATGAACACTTACCACGCTGCACCTTGGTCCTCACCTTCTTCTCCCGACAACAGCCGTTACAGGTCATATCTGATATTGATCCAAGGCAAAACAGATTTAACAATCAATACGATTCTGCAATTTTACACAGCTGTTACTCAGAAATGACACAGTTTTTGAAGCAATATTGCAGAGAAATTTTTCTGACAATGGAGAGGTGTGATACATTGGAGCAACGATGAGCAATAATCAACATGGAAATTAATAATAGATTTCGTATGAGGCATAGATCAAATTAAAATGTATTTTCCCCATTTATTTACTAATTTCCTATATCTTGTAATTAATTGTCTGTTGACAGGCACAGCTGTACTGAAATTCATCTAACAAACAAGCAACAAAGGAGGTGTTGCATCTAACCTGTCAATCCAGTCAAGTCAATGGCAATGTAGACATAAAGATAACTATATTTCGCAATCCTTTAAGTTCACAATCATAAACTAAATACATGTGAATGCTTTTAAGCTAGTTAGCCAGCTAGTTAAACAAACAGAAAACTATCTAAAACAAACATGATCTAGCTAGTTAATTTAGCCAATTTGTCCCAGCATACTAATCGATTAGCATTCACACCACTGTGGATATTTTCTTCAGTTAAACTGAATACTGTATGTATTAAAGACATGCTCCGGAACTTTGGCGAATAGAAAGTATTTTTTAAACCTGGGCTGGATGTATCAATACATAATCTATGAGCAGAATTACAGAATTACCTCAATTAGCGATGAAATCCCTAGTTTGAAAGTTAATGTTTTTCTGGAGCTGTGCTGTACCCTTGCCACCCCTGTGGGCCAGCCCTGTAACAAATTAGTTCTAGCCAATTAGCTTCAGCCCCTCGCCATTTGAGTGACTGCTAGCAAGATGCACACACATCAGTGAGAGAAAGAGATCAATGATGTGGTGCAAATATCTGCACATATATGCAATTTTCGGGGACCACTTTTGGATTGTGAGCACTACTTTCAGAACTACTGGCTAAAAAGTATGCAAAAGTAGCGGAGAATCTCTGTAGCGTTTTATGATCAAATATTGCAATGAGGCAACATTTATTTGATCTTACTTCAGCTCAAAAACATCCTACATGTTTTTCAAAATATTTTAGAATGGCAGACTAAGAGAAAGTTTTAGGCTGCAAAGCTTTAGAAAAGAAATGTGATAATCAATTTATACTCCCCAAGAGGTGAAACTATACATTGAAATGTAGGAAAATCCATAAGCCATGGTAATGGATGTCACACTGCTTGCTTAGCAAGTACTGCTTCCTCCTGATTCAACTCACACCGTGGCTCAAACCCAGAATTTCTGCTTTGTTAGCATACGTGACTGCCCTCCCGAAGCATCTTACCAGTCACCGCCACCAGAAAGTTAACAATTCGGTGGTTCAAGTGGTGACTATTCAGGCTAAGGAGTAAGTATCCACATGTGCTACACAAGCTCAGTTCCCTCTCTCGTTGTGCATGGGGTGATATCTTGAACTTTGGTTTCTACTGCATGGGGATGAATAACCATAACATCCTGTATACCTCCACTGCCTCCGTTCCATTTGTCCGGCCCTGATCATAGTGTATACCGTCGCCACACCAACCTGCCGCTGTGCAACAATACTCATATTTACAGCCCGCAGACAGCAAATTGCTTCTCTCATTCCCAACCACGCCCTGAGTTCGTTCTCAGCCACCTGCAAAACTAACCCTGCTGGAAATTTCACTACAAATTACCCTGTGTCTGCCAAATCCCCCAGGGAGTTGAGGAAATCAAACCCTAGTTTTTACCAACCCCCACCTGAAACAGGCCTTACCTAACACAAACACACACAGAGACAGAGAGAGACAGGAAGATATTGTACCTTTGTTGGTTGGAACAGTTGTGGTGGATTATTCACTGGATTACTTGTTTGTTCCCTAAAATTATTAGGGAGGGGATTCAAAGGGGACCCACAATACAAATCCTTGTAAATCTCTTGGGTTGAATTTTGTCCATTTACAGTACCTTTGCGAACACTGAAATCTGTTAGATATTGAGTCAAAATAAGGCTTACATTTCCACAGAGAAAGACTGGTAAATGAGGTATGTTTTTGCTTCAGGGAAAAAAATCTAAACGAGACACATACCTTAGCAGTGAATAATGATCAAAGGCATGAGGCGAAGACCCGATCTTTCTAATGTAAAGGGAAACGCTGTCTCCTGGTGGCAGCTCTGAAGAACTACATAGACAGTGATAGCAATGTCAGAGTCAGAGGCCAATGTGCCAGAGAGATGAGTGCTGAAAGCTCCTTGGAAAAAGGATTAGTGGCCAAGTGGCCCACTGCCAACTTCTCAAGTGTGCAAACTTCTTAAAGATGCAGTGCTTGGAGTTGGCCATGCATCTTTTCACTTTATTTACTCTCCACCCAGACGGTACAGATGGGGTCTGCTCTGTTCAGGGGGTGGGGTTTCAGAAAGAGAGCACAACCGCACCCCCCCCCCCCCCCTCTCCTTCGTGAAATACAGAATGGAGTGTTCAAAAAAGCAGAATGAAATTAAAAGACTGTACCTGTATCAACCTATATGTGTCACTGGCCATAGTAAGTTAAATTAAATAGTACAACTTTTTTTACTGCTGATTTACAAAAACCAAACTTAAAGATGAGAGGGGATTCATTTACTGTGCTGAGTCCTTCAAAAAGTGAGGACATGTTGCATGAGTTCCACCTTTTATTACCAGTAGTGTCAGACAAGTTATAGCAGTGTACTGAATGTGTTTGGAATGTAATATTGTTGACAGTGAGAGAGAAGGCAGTCAGTCATACAGCCAGTTTCACAGGTACAACAACCCTCAGCTACAGATATGTTTGTTGCGAAGTGTATAATAGAACTATGATTTAAAACCATATGACTATTAAGGAACAACATGTGAACATACTCATACAAAGATAGGTGTGGACCATTTCTGAACATGGTGGAGGTAGACGGATGGGGAGAGAGTCAGCCTGCGAGCTGGCTGAGTGCCAGCGCTGTGGGGCCTAGATCAGAGCAGGGGCTGTTTTTGTGAGTGTTGCTTACGAGATGGAGGTCTCAGGTTTTGGGATCACAGGAGACCATGGAGCCTCTGCAGCTGCAGCTCATACCCATTACTTTTCTTTTCTTCTCTCAGTCTTTCGGATACACTGAAAGATTTGGAATAAAAATTCCATACACATAAGTAATCCGCTCTTCTCAGCACAATATTAATCACCTAATATAATAATATTTGTGAGTATCTTTTTACAATTGTACAAAATAATTTGTCACAAAGTACAAATTCCTTACCCAGGCATAAAACCCATATGCAAGTCAGGGAAACAGGGTCACACAAATTTGGAAGTCTTTGTAGTTCTGCTCCAGGTTAAGTGGGTGAGCAGTATTAGCAGTACATGCTGCCATCTAATGGTATGGGTGGTACAAAAATGTAGAAAGAAGTGAAGGGCGCTCAACCAAAGTGAGTCGAGGTGTAACCAAAACAATCTATAATGGAAAAGGCACATTGTTTTATTTAAACAAGGTTAAAAGATTCCCTTTCGGCTTTCAATGGCCTTCACACAAAGAGAATGGACAAGTTCATATAGGGCATGGCGAAGACAATTACTGTAGCTCTTCAGTGGGTGGTGCTAATGAGAGAGGGTGTGGTAGACCATACGGGTTGGTCTCCCCCACTTCCTTTAACAAAGTCATACTTTGGCTATTGGAGCCATTTGTAATTCATGAAAAAAGCTCACTAACTATAGTCTAAACCAGTTGTCTGAGTCCTCTTTGCGTATGCTTTTGATGTTGTTTTGTTACCCCTAGTTTTTCTTATCCCTGTTGTTTATGTTCCAATATCTAATATTTTCAACATATAGTAAATGGTTTTACATCAATAACAGTGCATTTGGAAAGTATTTTTCCAAATTTTGTTATGTTACAGCCTTATTCTAAATGGATTAAAAAACAGTTTTTCCTCATCAATCTACACACAATACCCCATAATGACAAAGCGAAAACAGGTTTTTGGAAACGTTTGCAACTTTACAAAACTAAGAAAGGTATTCAGACCCTTTACTTTGTTGAAGCACCTTTGGCAGCGATTACAGCCTTGAGTCTTCTTGAAAGCTTGGCAAATTGAAGGCCGAAACATAATCCTTTAACCTTAATAAATAAAACAGTACATTTTTAATGGTGAGCGAGCGTTGCGCCTTTTCCTTTTTAATTGTACAAAAATAAAATACATTTTATTGGTCACATGCACATATTTAGCAGATGTTATTGCGGGTGTAGCAAAATGCTTGTGTTCCTATCCAACAATGCAGTAGTATCTAACAATTCACAGCAATACACACAAATCTTAAATAAAAAATAATGGAATTAATATTTAATTATTATTAAATATTTAGGTGCCTTTTGGCATACTCCAAGCGGGCTGTCATTTGCCTTGAACTGAGGAGTGGCTTCCGTCTGGCCACTCTACCATAAAGGCCTGATTGGTGGAGTGCTGCAGAGATGGTTGTTCTTCTGGAAGGTTCTCCTATCTCCACAAAGGAACGCTGGAGCTCTGTCAGAGTGACTATCGGGTTCTTGGTCACCTCCCTGACCAAGGCCCTTCTCCCCCGATTGCTCAGTTTGGCTGGGCGGGCCAGCTGTTTGAAGAGTCTTGGTGGTTCCAATCTTCTTCCATTTAAGATTGATGGAGGCCACTGTGTTCTTGGGGATCTTCAATACTGCAGACATTTTTTGGTACCTTTCCCCAGATCTGTGCCTCGACACAATCCTGTCTCGGCGCTCTACGGACAATTTCTTCGACCTTATGCTTGGCTTTTGCTCTGACATGTGCTGTCAACTGTGGGATCTTATATAGACAGATGTGTGCCTTTCCAAATCATGTCCAATCAATTGAATTTACCACAGGTGGACTCCAATCAAGTTGTAGAAACATCTCAAGGATGATCAATGGAAACAGAATGCACCTGAGCTTAATTTCGAGTCTCAGAGCAAAGGGTGTGACTACCAACATAACCAAAGTGATCCATTTTCATTTGGAAGAATCAGCTTTTAAACCAACATGGCTCAGGTTAAATTGTTTTTACATTATAGTAAAACAAAATATCTAATTTTGATTTGCGTTTTGAGACGCATAAGATATTTAAGTTTTTTGTTTTAATAAATTTGCAAACATTTCTAAAACCCTGTTTTTTGCTTTGTCATTATGGGGTATTGTGTGTAGATTGATGAGAACATTTTTAGAATAGTTTTTAGAATAGTTCTGTAACATAACAAAATATGGTAAAAGTCAGAATACTTTCTGTTTCCTTTCTGTATTTTACCGCTAGGTGAAGACATTGGTCACAGTACCCCTCACCCGGTGGACTAACCTTTATAGTCTAACACACCCTCTCTCATTAGCATCACAAGCTGAAAAGTTCTCTCCAAAATTGTCTTCCCTGAACTTGTCCATTCTCTTTGTGTGATTATTCTGATGAAGGTCCTTTAAACACGAAACAAAATATTTGAACCTTAATAAATAAAACAGTACATTTTTAAAGGTGAGCGAGCGTTGCGCCATTTCCTTTTTAATTATACAAAAATAAAATAAAATGTTATTGGTCACATACACATATTTAGCAGATGTTATTGCAGGTGTAGTGAAATGCTTGTGTTCCTAGCTCCAACAGTGCAGTAGTATCTAGCAATTCACAACAATACACACAAATCTAAAAGTAAAATAATGGAATTAAGAAATATGTAAATATTAGGATGAGCAATGTCGGAGTGGCATTGACTACAATACAGTAGAATATAATACAGTATATACATATGAAATGAGTAAAACAGCAAGTAAACATTATTCAAGACCCTCAGAGACAGAAGCTGTCTCTCAGTTCCAGCTTTGATGCACCTGTGCTGACCTCGCCTTTTGGAGGTTAATGGGGTGAACAGGCCGTGGCTCGGGTGGTTGATGTCCTTGATGATCGTTTTGGCCTTCCTGTGACATCGGGTGCTGTAGGTATCCTGGAGGGCAGGCAGTGTGCCCCCGGCGATGCGTTGGGCTGACCGCACCACCCTCTGGAGAGACATGTGGTTACGGGCGGTGCAGTTGCCATACCAGGCGATGACACTGCCCAACAGCATACTCTCAATTGTGCATCTGTAAAAGTTTGTGAGGGTCTTAGGGGCCAAGCTGAATTTCTTCAGCCTCCTGAGGTTGAAGAGCTACTGTTGTGCCTTCTTCACGACTGTCTGTGTGGGTAGACCATTTCAGATTGTCAGTGATGTGTATGCCGATGAACTTGAAGCTTTACACCTTCTCCACTGCGGTCCCGTCGGTGTGGATAGCGGTGTCTTCCCACTGCTGTTTCCTGAAGTCCACGATCAGCTCCTTCGTTATGTTGACGTTGAGGGAGCGGATATTTTCCTGGCACCACTCAGCCAGGGCCCACACCTCCTCCCTGTAGGCTGTCTCGTCATTGTTGGTGATCAAGCCTACTACTGTTGTATCTTCTGCAAACTTGAGGATTGAGTTGGAGGCATGCATGGCCACACAGTCATGGGTGAACACGAAATACAGGAGGGGGCTGAGCGCGTGCCCTTGTGGGGCACCTGTGTTGAGGATCAGCAAAGCACGATGTACTGGAACCCAGCTGGCTGTATGGACGGGGACAGTATATCCGAAGAGAGCCATGATTCTGTGAAACAAGATGTTACAATCTCTGATGTCTCTCTGGAAGAAGATCCTCGCCCTGAGCTTGTCAACTTTATTGTCCAGAGACTGAACATTAGCGAGTAAGCGGTGGATGGTGTGCACGCCTCCTCGGTCAGACTAGAATTTCACTCCAAATACCTCTTCTCCCCGCCGTTGGCGTCTTGGTAGCCTCTGGAATAAGTTTAATTGCCCTGGGGGGTACGAACAAAGGATCAAATTCGGGAAAGTCGTTTTCCTCGTCGCAATGCTGGTGAGTTACTGCCGCTCTGATATCCAAAAGTTATTTCCGGCTATATGTAATAGAAAAAAAACGTTCTGGGCTAATAATGTAAGAAATAACACACACAAAAAATTACTGCAAAGTTGCTTAGGAGTTAGAAGCAGAGCTGACATGTCTCTCGGTGCCATCTTTCATAAATGTAGTCATATGTTTGTTTACACATAAGCTCTGTTGTCTCTGGTTATATTCAAAATTCAAAAGGCACTCGCACATCTGAGCTACCTTTTTTTGCAGGTGCATGGTAACAGTTGAATAAGAGAAAAAGAAACCCGCACACTGCTCTTCTAGTATCACTGCTTTACGTATCGCCCTCAAGGCCTTTGTCAGAGCTTTTGTGAGTTTTTTTAATTAGCACCTTTATGTAGACTTAGCTCCACCCAGATCCGTTCAATGCATCGAATCGGGTTGGAGTCAAGGAAAAATAAATAAGTGTTACCAAATACAACAATGTGCATTTCAAAAATATTAAAATAAGATACATTTAGTACATAAAACGTATTAAACACGTCTTTAAAACCACAATGAAGAAATCAAGTTTTCATAAATCATTGGGTACAGCGCAAGAAAAACATTATTGTAATCTGAAGTGGAGGTATTAATTCATGTTCACATTTACAACATAACATACATAGGCATTTCATAATTTAGACCTTTTGTAAATAATGTTTGGAGGGTGAAAATCTCAAAACTGTAACGGTTGTCGTCTTCCTCTTCTGAGGAGGAGTAGGAAATATCGGGCCAATATGCAGCGTGGTAAGTGTTCGTCATATTTATTACACTGAACACAGGAAACAAACGAACAAGCGAATAAAGAAAAACCGAAACAGTCCCGAATGATGAAAAACACTGAAACGGAAAATAACCACCCACAAACAAGAGTGGGAAAACAGGCTACCTAAGTATGGTTCTCAATCAGAGACAACGATTGACAGCTGCCTCTGATTGGGAACCATACCAGGCCAAACACATCGAAATATAAACACAAGAACAAAACATAGAATGCCCACCCTGAACTCACGCCCTGACCAACCTAAAATAGAAACATACAAAAGGAACTAAGGTCAGGACGTGACAGTACCCCCCCCCCCCCCCCCCTCCCCCCCCCCATCTGTCCGCGTTGGCGGCTCTGGCGCGGGACGTGGACCCCACTCCACCTTAGTTTTGGCCCACTTAAGTGGCGCCTTTGGAGCGGCGTCCCCAGTCCGACCTCGGCTGGGGACCCTTGCAGTGGGCCCCGAATAGACAGGAGATTCCGGCAGCAGCGCGGGACAGGTGGGAGACTCCAGCAGCGCCAGAGTGAAGGGCAACTCCGGCAGCTCCTGACTGACGGGCGGCTCTGGCAGCTCCTGACTGACGAGCGGCTCTAACAGCTTCTGACTGACGGGCGGCTCTGGCAGCTCCTGACTGACTGCCGGCTCTGGCATTGCTATCCATGGTATTTTGGCCATGTTCCACAAACCCCCAAGGTGCCTTATAAATTGGTTACCAACGTAATTAGAGCAGTTAAAATAAATGTTTTGTCATACACGTAGAATACGGGTATATACCACAGCTGTCAGCCAATCAGCATCCAGGGCTCGAACCACCCAGTTTACAATTCAGGTTTGATGATGAATACTATACCTCCAAACGAATGGAAGGAATAACAATGGGCTCCCCATTCGCTCCGAGCTATGCTAACCTTCATGTGGGTCATTTTGAAGAATATTTTTGAATAAAGTCCTCAAGTGGTATCAATATATTGACAAAATGTTTTGCATATGGGGAGGAATGGGAGAAAGGCTGTCAGACTTTATGGCATTACTCAATGACATTGACCCGAATCTCAAATTCACTATTGAATGTGACACTAAACATATTTATTACCTCGATATGTGGATTGAGAAATCAAATAGAACCCTGTTCACAACTCCGTGTAGAAAGGAAACTAACATAAATAATATATTAAAGGGGGGCAGCTTCCACCCTGAGCCCTGAGCCAGAGGACTTCCAAAAAGCCAGTTTTTTAAAGGGCACCGTATATATTCCACACTTGGAATCGGGTCCACTATTCAGCTTGAAGCCATGACTGCTTTTAATCAAAGTGGCATGAGATACAGTATTAAAAAACTTTGAGTGTATCCCTTGATCCTAGGTCCTGGCAGTGTTGTGCAGACTCAGGACAACTGAGCTTTGGAGAAATAAGAAGATTTAAAGAGGAGTCTGTCATTTTCTTTCTCATGATCATGATATTTTCGACAAAGAAGTTCATGAATGTATCACTGCTGAAGTGAAAGCCATCCTCTCTTAGGGAATGCTGTTTTTTAGTTAGCTTTGCGACAGTATCAAAAATAAATTTGGGATTGTTCTCAATCTCCCCAATTAAGTTGGAAAAATAGGATGATTGAGCTGCAGTGAGGGCTCTTCGATACTGCACGGTGCTGTCTTTCCAAGCCAATCGGAAGACTTCCAGATTGGTGTAGCGCCATTCCTGTTCCAATTTTCTGGAAGCTTGCTTCAGGGCTTTGGTATTTTCTGTATACCAGAGAGCTAGTTTTTTATAACAAATGTTTTTTTGTTTTGAGGGGTATTACGCAAGGTTAAATTTAGTTCCTCAGTTAGGTGGTTAACTGACTGTTGTACTCTGTTGTCCTTGGGTAGGTGGAGGGAGTCTGCAAGGGCATCTAGGAATCTTTGGGCTGTCCGAGAATTTATAGCACGACTTTTGATGATCCTTGGTTGGGGTCAGAGCAGATTATTTGTTGCGATTGCAAACGTAATAAAATGGTGGTCCGATAGTCCAAGAATTTTAGGAAAAACGTTAAGATCCACAATATTTATTCCACGGGACAAAACTAGGTCCAGAGTATGACTGTGACAGTGAGTAGGTCCGGAGACATGTTGGACCAAACCCACTGAGTCGATGATGGCTCCGAAAGCCTTTTGGAGTGGGTCTGTGGACTTTTCCATGTGAATATTAAAGTCACTAAAAATGTGAATATTATCTGCCATGACTACAAGGTCCGATGGGAAATCAGGGAACTCAGCGAGGAACACTGTATACTGGCCCAGTAGGCCTGTAGCTATAAAAAAGTGATTGAGTAGGCTGAAAAGATTTCATGACTAGAAGCTCAAAAGATAAAAACACAGTCATTTGTTTTGTTGTAAATTTACACTTGGTATCGTAAATGTTAGCAACACCTCCGCATTTGTGGGATGCACAGGAGATATGGTTACTAGTGTAACCAGGAGGAGAGGCCTCATTTGACACAGTAAATTCATCAGGCTTAAGCCATGTTTCAGTCAGGCCAATCACATCAAGATTATGATCAGTGATTAGTTCATTGACTATAACTGCCTTGGAAGTGAGGGATCTAACATTAAGTAGCCCTATTTTGAGATGTGAGATATCACAATCTCCTTCAATAATGACAGGAATGGAGGAGGTCTTTATTCCAGTGAGATTGCTAAGGCAAACACCGCCATGTTAAGTTTTGCCGAAACCTATTTCAAGGCACAGACACGGTCTCAATGTGGATAGCTGAGCTGACTACACTGACTGTGCTAGTGGCAGACTCCACTAAGCTGGCAGGCTGGCTAACAGCCTGCTGCTTGGCCTGCACCCTATCTCATTGTGGAGCTAGAGGAGTTAGAGCTCTATCTATGTTCATAGATAAAATGAGAGCACCCCTCCTCAGTAGGCCAGGCTTGGTCCTGTTTGTGGGCGAGTCCCAGAAAGGCCAATTATCTACAAATGCTATCTTTTGAACAGTTATCAACCAGCGAGTTGATAGCTGTAGAGGACTATCTAGAAAATAGGTTTCTAAGAATTCACTACTCTCCACAATGTGTGAATGAAGCTTTTCAATTTGTATTCGGGAAAATACAAGATGAACTTCTACAAAAAAAGACCCACTGGAGCTAAAGAACACTGTAATGTTCACCACCACATATACTTTGAACTCGCGCAAAGTGGGAGATGATGTCAAGAAACACTGGCATGTTTTATCAGCGGACCCAGCATTGCCAGCTGAATTTAAAAATCCAACACTTATTGTATATAGGAGAGAAAATGTGCACAATAAATTGGTCCATGCCAACTGCTAGCCACAAAAGAAAAAGAACCAGGCTCTTTTACGCCCTCTTCCGAATGGTAGATATTAATGCAGAGGTTGTGCACAGTGCACCAATATGATGAAGTGTGAATATTTCTGCCACCCACATACAAGAAAACGGTTCCACATAAATGACATTATTACCTGCTCCACCACCCATGTTATCTACATGATTAAATGTCCATGTGGGCTGTGTTATGTAGGTAAACCTCTCATTCTTTCAAACAATGAATTAGTGAAGATAAAAGTTAAATCAGGAGAAACGACAGGGATTATCCAGTCACAGTACATGATTTCTACCTTTAGAAACATGGTTATATTAAAATAAAATATGATCATAGTGGAGAAATAAACAATAACAAAATGCCCAATAATATAGCCCAAATATTGTTCCTGTATTAAAAATACAATGCAAAACATGACAGGTAATACATTTGACTGTGAATAATGCAACCATTCCTTATTAACAGGGATTGAAGGCGGCACACACAAACTGAATGAAATACAACACTCATATAGAACTGAAGCACTATTGTGCTTTTGTGTTAACCTCAGCCAGGATAGGGCATAAAGTAAATACATTAAGGTATGGACCATTTTAAAAACCTCAAATATATTACCTGCTTTTTAAATGTATTAAACTGATGGGCTATAAAAACAGCATGGTATAGTGAAAGATAAATTGCTTCTGGCCTTTTACAAACTATACTGAACAAATGTATAAACGCAACATGCAACAACTTTACTGAGTTACAATTCATATAAGGATCATATATGTCAATTGAAATAAATTCATTAGGCCCTAATCTTTGGATTTCACATGAATGGGCATGGGCGCTGTAATGGATGGGTCTGGGAGGGCATAGGCCCAACCACTGGGAAGCCAGGCCGAGCCAGTCAGAATTAGTTTTTCCCCACAAAAGGGCTTTATTACAGACATAATCACTCCTCAGTTTCATCAGCTGTCCGGTCTCAGACGATCTCGCAAGTGAAGAAGGCAGATGTGGAGGTCCAGGGCTGGCATGGTTACACGTGGTCTGCGGTTGAGACCAGTTGGACTAATGACAAATTCTCCAAAACGTCAATGGAGGTGGTTTATGGTAGAGAAATGAACATTCAATTCTCTGGCAACAGCTTTGGTGGACATTCCTGCAGTCAGCATGCCAATTGCATGCTCCCTCAACTTGAGACATCTGTGTCAATGTGTGACAAAACTGCACATTTTAGTGTGGCCTTTTATTGTCCACAGCACAAGGTGCAACTGTGAAATCATGCTGTTTTTATTTATTTTATTTAACTAGGCAAGTCAGTGTTTAATCAGCTTCTTGATATACCACAACTGTCAGAGGGATGGATTATCTTGGCAAAGGAGAAATGCTCACTAACATGGATGTAAACAAATTTGTGCACAACATTTTTAGAGACATAAGCTTTCGTGTGTATGGAAACTTTCTGGGATTTTTTATTTCAGCTCATGAAACATGGGACCAAAACTTTACATGTTGCGTTATATATATATATATATATATATATATTACACACACACATATACACACACTTCTCAGTTACAACTAACAGTTAAAACTTCGTCCTGCAACAAATAGTTTCATTGTGTCACTGCTCACTGGTCCTGTGCCTTACATACTGTAGGCTATGCTTGAAAATAATAATTGTTAACCAATTTAAAAAGTAATGGGGAAAATACTGAAAAGGGTCAGTTTGATAAAAGACTGCCAACATGTTTCAAATGATTCATAATTTGAGCCCTCTTGAATGGTTCATACATTCTCAAAACACTTATGTAACTTTGGAAAATAACACTAATGCTAACTTATAAAAGTTGTTACTGACCGGAGTAATTAATTAATTCACATTATTCTCACTGTTTGTTTTGGATCGAAGGCAATAGGAATATCAGGCTATATTTTTCCAGGAGTAACATTAACTGATTGGCACATAGAGTAAGAGCACTTGATTGAAACGGACCATGGCAGCAGTATTGAAAAAGCTTTGACTGCTTTGCTGTCTGATAGGCCTGGCCTACATCAGTGTAACACACCGCATAGCCTAGTTCACAGACCTGCAAGTGGACATTTTATGCATGCAGGTTTAGTTTTAATTCCTAGTTTAAAGGGATAGTTCGGGGGTTTTGGCAATGAGGCCCTTTACCTATTTCCCCAGAGTCCGATGAATTTGTGGATAACATTTGTATGTACTGTATCTTCGTGCAGTTTGAAGGAAGTTGCTAACTAGCATTAGCACAATAACTGAAAGTCTATGGGAACAGTAGACTTCCAGGCATTGCGCGAACGCTGGTTAGCATTGACTCACAAAACTACCAAAACACTGCAAGCAAATGCAAAAAAATGCTATCCACAAGTTCATCTGACCCTGAGGAAGTAGATCAAATCCACAATTATCCCTTTAAAAGGACATTTACTGCACTTAATAAAGCATTGAAACAAAATAAAAACATGTTAGTTCATACACATCTCTGTAAATGGCACTGTTGGCATTGTATCCTTATCATAGAAAAATAAAACATTTTGTACCATTAGTTCAGATTGTCTAAGAAAGTCCGAAACTGAATATCCATATTCAATTGAAGCTGTAATGTCACAAAGCAACCACTTGTGTTAAAATAAGTTCAAAAATAATTAGCACAAACAAGAAAGAACAGTTGACTGGATAAGTCAGGCATCTAATAAGGCACACAAAATCGGAAACTATGAAGCCCAATATACGTGGTAAAACACAAAGAAATCCATACTAAAGTAAAAGCTTCAAGCTTGTGTAAAGAAATGTTACACAGCAACACATCTTCATTAAGGTAATACTTTGATGACCTTTAAGCAGAACATTATTTAGGGATTCAAAGTGATTGTACTTATGGCTAACATTGGTTGACCAAAGTTAAGCATGAAGTCCATAGACATTGTTTCCCTCAATTAAGTGTTAGGTTTGTTCAGACTGAGAGACACACTCTCTTGGCTGCTAAAAGTGTTCCTAGGGCTATCTGTGCTGAGGCCTGTCCCTGAGCTGTTTGAGGTAGCTACAGCAGCAGGCACTCCAGTATCTTGTGTTTTGATATAAACAACATAAAAGACAGGCAGGATAATGCCTATCAGGAGCATGGCCACCACAGCATTCCACCACTGGATGCCCCAGTCTGCTCCATAGCTGGTCAGGCGCTGGCCTCTGGAGCCCAACTTTTGTGGCCTTTCTGCAGCCTCTAGAAAAACCTCATCCTGTGCATTTGTGGTTTGGATCAGTCTCTCAATGTCATGGTCCACTTCCTTGAGGTAGTCGGTGTATTCCTGTAGATGTGGCCTACCAGGGAAGCTGGCTGTAAGTTTGCACTGTGGCTGGGGCAGTGGTGTGGCTGAATTTGAGGTTCCTGGATCTGGCACTTTTAGCACTGTGTTAGCCTCAGTCAATAAGCTGTGTTTCTTCACAGGGATTTTGATTGATTTCAAAGCAAATATATCCTGTTCCTGAATCAGGTTGTTCACTCTCTTTATGTCTGCCACCTGTTGAGAGGAAGACAAGTGTCAATATTGGCATAATGTGAACACACAGTATCAGTAGCCTATGCAGACATGTATGTACAGTGCTTGACGTAGTGTCCTGTAGAGCAGTGGTGGGAAAAGTACCCAACTGCCATGCTTGAGTAAAAGTAAAGATACCTTCATAGAAAATGACTCAAGTAAAAGTGAAAGTCACCCATTAAAATACTACTTGAGTAAAAGTATTTGGTTTTGAAAATACTTAACTATCAAAAGTAAAGTATACATCACTTCAAATTCCTTATATTAAGTAAACCAGAACCCATTATTTTCTTGTTTTAATTTTATTTACAGATAGCCAGTGGCACACTTTAAAACTCAGACATAATTTACAAACGAAGCCCGTGTGTTGAGTGAGTCCACCAGATCAGAGGCAGGAGGAATGACCAGGGAGGTTCTCTTGATAAGTGCATGAATATGACCATTTTCCTGTCGTGCTAAGCATTCAAAATGTAATGAGTACTTTTGGGTGTCAGGGAAAAGGTATAGAGTAAAAAGTACCTGATTTTCATCAGGAATGTAGTGAAGTAAAAGTAGTCAAAAATAGAAATAGTCAAGTACAGATACCCCCCAAAAACGACCAAAGTAGTTATTTAAATATTTGTACTTTACACCACCACTGTACAGTTTGCTGCCAGCAAATACTAGGGCTGCAGGACTTACCTTGCAGCCATATTGCAGAGCAAGTTTGTTGAGGTTGTCCCCAACCAATACATCCCTCTCCAGCAGCATGAGGCTACCGCGTCTGTCCTGTTCCAGCTCCTGCCACCCCCAGGGCCTCAATTCCATCACATTGAACTCTTCTTCCTCTGAAGAGCCAGCAGAGTCATTCTGCTGGCCTCGCCTGAACATGTACACCTGGCCATCTACACTAGCATGGACATCCACTGGGGCCTGGAAGGCGCGGGGAACAGGGTCTCCTCTCCGCATCACAACAAGCTACTTTAGGTGGACAGAAAATACACAAAATTGTTAAGTGTGATAGCTAAGGGTTTTATAATATGTAGCTAGCTATGCAAACTGAATACAAAAAGTACCACTGACATTGTTTCTGTAGGTAGTGAACAGCCAATTAGTCAACTAGTCTAGGGACCATGTAGTCCAGTGGAGGCTCCACAGAGGAGGAAAGGACAACCATCCTCCTCAGTGAATTTCATAAAAATTTAAATACTGAAACATTTTAGACAAAACAATAAATATATATATTATGTCACCAAATATATATATATATATATATATATATATATATATATATATATATATATATATATATATATATATATATATATATTCATATATAAATATATTAATGTCACCAAATAATTGATTAAAACACACTGTTTTGCAATTAAGGTCTACAGTAGCCTCAGCAGCACTCTGTA
The DNA here is from genome assembly GCF_057628025.1 of Oncorhynchus mykiss. NCBI lineage: Eukaryota > Metazoa > Chordata > Actinopteri > Salmoniformes > Salmonidae > Oncorhynchus > Oncorhynchus mykiss. The sequence continues at coordinate 71,724,366 of NC_143023.1, read as the reverse complement.
GGGTAACACCATGGTCTAGCCAGAGGACAGATAGCTTCTGTCCTCTTTTGGGTACATTTACTTCCATACAAAACCTAGGAGGCTCACGGTTCTCACCCCCTTTCATAGACGTACAGTCATTATGACAACTTCCGAGCTCCAACCTATTAGAGCTCTTCCAGCATGAACTGAGATGTTGTCCACCCAGTTAAATTATCAGATAATGAATATAGTACTGAAACCATAAGCTACAGCTAGCTACCACTGCAGTGCATAAAATGTGGTGAGTAGTTGACTCAAAGGGAGATAGTAGTTGAACAAATTAATTTCTTCCAAAATTAAGGAGAAGCAAGAGAGAGATATTTGGTTGTACTTGTTTTTTTACATGAACTTTAACTGAGCTAGTTGAATGCAACTAGCTAGTTTAGCCTACTCAAACACCCAGCTCAAACAGAGAGGGGTGCTAGCTGACTATGGCTATCCAACACTGGAACTTCCAAGTCAAGGTAAGCTTTTGGTTGTATTAATTTATTGCCAGCGGGGCCCGCTAAACTGCTTTCTGACTGTGTATGAATGTAGCGGGTTGACTAATGGATCAGTTCTAGTAGCTATGTTGACTATGAGGTGACAACAATGTAGGCTGTATGTAGAGGTTAGCAGTCATGATATGAAGGTTTGGCTTGGAAAGGTTTTTTCACCTGGTTACAGACAGCTGATGTGTTGTCCACAAGCAAAGAGAAAAAGTGAGAGGAGAGCGTGTAGATAGTTTCGAGAAATAATTATATATATATACACAATGAGCAAAGTGATCATGCAGCTATGAAAGTGTACTGTGTTTGTGTGTAATCAGGGGTGTATGCATTCCACCGATTCTGTTAACTTTTCTTAAACGGAACAAAATGGAATGAAACGCGGATAAACATACATGAATTTGTCCAATAAAAACTCTAATTTGCAATTGTTGGACTAATGACTACACCCAAGATCAGCTAGATGCAGGCAAGAGTGTGCAAGGCGGTATTGAATGTGTCACTGTCTGTCACTTTGATTTCTTAAAATTCTCTCGACCTGTGCACCTATGTTGTAAACTTTCCTTCATAGGCTAGGTTGTAGAAACGTCATGATGGGTATAGGGGAAATTGGAGTATCATGTAGTAGCCTAAACCTATCGATGTTACATTGAGCTGGGTGAATGGAATATGAATAATAGTCATCCAATATGCTGTAATAGAAATAAGGCAATGCTCATAAAAATAAATGTATCCTCCCTCGTCTTAAACGGCACCGACTGCCACTGATGTAGTCTCATTAATCAGGCTATATTACACAATTAATTGGTATATGCAGCCTGACACTAATGCCTGCAAAATCATGCAAATGCAAACTTACTGTTGTTGAATGAAATTACATTTTTATTTTATTTTACCTTTATTTAACCAGGCAAGTCAGTTAAGAACAAATTCTTATTTTCAATGACGGCCTGGGAACAGTGGGTTAACTGCCTGTTCAGGGGCAGAACGACAGATTTGTACCTTGTCAGCTCGGGGGTTTGAACTCACAACCTTCCGGTTACTAGTCCAACGCTCTAACCACTAGGCTACCCTGCCGCCCCATTTAAACTTACTCTACCGGTTGTCTGTGCAGTTTGTCCTTCAGCTGCTTGAAATTTGAGACAAAATATCCATTGGAAAGTATTGTTTACCCTACTTTGTAGAGAGCTGCTAAGTATATGGTTAGGTACAAAAGTAAAACAAATTTTACATTGGATATTTGGTTTTATTGAACCAAGCATGCCATGACAATGAAAATGGTATATTCTGAATCTGGGGAGGATAGAGAACAATCAACACATTTGCGTGCGAATTTTCCATTTTTTTATTCCGATTTCAATCTCTGATTGTTCTCTATCCTCCCCTGATTCAGAACACACAATTTTCATTGTCATGGCATGATTGGTTCAATAGTTATATAAATATCCAATATAAAACTAACTTTACCTCGGTGTGAACTGAGCCACATTAATGGCTCTCTGAAAAGTCGGGTAAACATGTGGATATTTTGTCTCAAATTTCGAGCAGCTGAAGGACAGACAGCCGGTAGAGGACTGTAAATATAATTGTATTCAACATCGTCTTGTAAGGAACATTTACACGATTTTACAGGCATTAGTGTCAGGCTGTATATAGCTACCAATTAATTGTGTATAACAGCCTGATTAATCAGACTAGGGGCCATGAACAGCCAGCCCTCATACTAGTCTCAACTAGTCTAGACTCGTTAGCTATGAATGTGACTAGTTAGTATATAGCAACAGGACATACAAAGTGGCATTCAACTATTAAAAGAGATAACTAACTATACCTACCATAAAACGACAGGACGAACAAAATAACCAGCAAGCTATTTAGCTACGTGGTAACGTTAACAGCTACCAGTAGCTAGCTAAACGGCCGAATATATTTTTGACATTCCATGCTTGCTTGCTTCCTTCACTCACTCACTCACTGACGTAACTAACATTCGAGCTAACGTTAAACTCTAGTTTATTAATCAAACTTAAATAAAATTGACAAAATACGTAAACCCATATCACATCATATTACCAAGTTAATAAGGTTTGAGCTTGCAACTCACCCGGGTTTAAAGTAACTCATCTAGTTTTCACATAGTGTCAAATTCCCACAAAGCTGCCAGAACTGACACACGGCTCAGACAACCATGATGCCTGTGGATCGATGTACTGATTCAGAATCAGATATTTGATCATTCCTCTATGGAGAACCTTATTTTGGGGGTAAAGAAATCGGATCCTAGGTCTGTGGTACGCAAACCCAGTGGCAGTGTAGCAGGGTATATTGACAAAAATATGCACCAATCAAAAGATAGATTTCACCAACGTTGACCATTAGGGTGAAGATACTGCGCCAATGCCCACACCTATTTGAAAATGTATCTGGGAAGGAAATCTCAGCAGAATGCTGCATGTATGACGTGAGCCACCAATATAAAGCACAGGAAGCCACCAGCCAACTCAGGGTTTCCCAAGCTCAGTCCTGTGGCACCCCTATGGGTGCACGTTTCGGGTTTTTCGCCCTAGCACTACACAGCTGAATCAAATAACCAACTCATCATCAAGCTTTTATTATTTGAATCCTCTATGTAGTGCTGAGCGCATGCTGCAGCACCGGAGAGGTTTTAATTTATATACAGGCTATTGTTGAAAAAGAGGATAGTCTAAGTTTGGAAGTGCTAAAATTGTCTATAAACTGTAAAAAAAAAAGAAGAAAAGAAAGTACAACAGAACCAGTTACAACTGAAGTATCTGATCATCAATGAATTAGAGAAAAAGCCATTTGTTTTTTAACAGAGCAGCTGCATATCATCAGGTATAGTATATGCACTTGTAACTTTTTTAAATTCCAGAAACAATAATTTTCTTAGTTATACATTTTTTTTATTTTAATAGATGAGTGTTGACTGTGATTAGGGAATGAGAATATAAGAGGATCTGCTAGGCTAAACTAACAAACTAGGCATGCATAGCTCACTCCAAACTTGTGTTTCTACAAGTGATTTCAAAGTCACTCTACAGTAGAATGTAATACAGCCTAAATGTAAAATGTATAGGCATGTTGTTGAAGTGTCACTCCGGCGCTCGACTGCTCCCCATCTTTAAGCACACCTGTACTTCATTACCACCCTGATTACTCTCCCTTCATATTGCCCTCAGTAAGTATCATTCAGTATACATTTCTCATGTTCAGTATGCTTTTCATGTCTGTTATTTTGTCTAGTTTCATTATTAAACTCTGCTTCTTGACTCCCTGTGTCTATGTTATAGATTGCTGCCTCAGAAATTATGGCAGCAGAATATTTCACCATCTTCCAGACTGTCGAGAAACACGGTCATCTACACCAACACCATGACCAGCTGGCTCTACTGGGTATGACCAGGAAGGAGGTTCTCCATCCCGCTGAGGGCCTCCTGCCACAGGTCGTCACAAGGAGCTAGTCCCCTAGCCTACCCAGCCGTCCACCCAGGTCAGCGATGCCCAACTGTCCCTTCTGGAGAAGTATTACGGCACTCCATCGAAATGCCGTGGCTTCCTACTCCAGTGCTCCCTCTATTTTGCCAATCAGACGGGAGCCCCCACCAAGAGGTCCAGGTTGCCACTGTCATTTCCCTGCTGTCCGGATGGGCGTTGGAGTGGGCTACGGCCGTCAGAGAGAGGAAAAGCTGGATTCCTATGAGAGGTTCATGGCTCTGTTCAGGGCGGTCATCGAGGGCAGAGTGGGAGATGAGTGACTTTTCCAACTTCAGCAGGGTGCCAAGACCGCTGCGGAGTACTCCCTCACCTTTCAGACTGTGGCAGCCTTCAGCAGATTAAATGAGCCAGTGCACCCCACACTATTCTGCAGTGGACTACGCAAAGCGGTCCAGACAGAGCTGGCATGTCAGGATGACTACAAATCCTTGGACTCTCATCGCAATGGCCAGCCCTCTGGATAACCTTCTTCAGGAGCGCCGGTGTCCAACTTGCCACTCACCTCCCCTCCCTCCTTTGGCTGCCCTGAAGCAGAGCCTGAACCCATGGAGGTAGGGATCACACACCTCTCCGTGGCAGAGCGGCTTCACCAGAGACAGCTGAGGCTTTGTCCCTATTGCAGCCAGGAGGAGCACCAGCTTCAGTGGTGTCCGGTGCAGCTCAACCAGGGGTCCACTAGAGCAGAGGGGCAGCCCTGTGACCTTCTGTTTCCCTGGGTAGTCATGAGAATTCTGTTATCATTGTTCTCCGCGAAAACCTTTCTGGTTCCCATTTCTCTGGCTAGCTGTCCCTCAAGTGTTGTTTGTACAGCTTTAGTGCTCCGGTGCCGTGGGGAACTTTATCGACCAGGCCCTAGCCACCTTGCCTCCTCCCTGAACTTAACTTCATACCGCTCTCCTTTTCCTGTCCAAGTCCTGGATATGCAACCATTGGAATCCGTCACAGCACCACTCACCCTCACCGTGGGACCCAACCACCAGGAAATCCTTCCCTTCCTCATCACTGCACCCATACACAAAGTCGGCCTCCCGTGGCTCCAACTTCATAACCCCACCATCTCCTGGTCAAAGATGAGACTCACCAGAGATCCTGCTTTCCCACACCCTGTGGTTCCACGGCAGTGAGTGTCCTCCAGCCCATCAATCGGTCCTTCCGTATCGTTGGCCCCGTGTTTTGGGGCGGTGATGTGGATATCTGCCAGGCTCGGGAGATGGAACCCGGTCCTGCCACCTGCCCTCCAGAGCGCATCTACATCCCCACGGGGGTGAGAGATCGAGTGTCCCCTTGTCTGTCCGTAATTAAAAATAATACAAAAATCATGCCGTTTGGTTGGCTTAATGAAAGGAATTTGATGTATAGCTTTTACTTTGTATTTTTACTTAATTATGACACGTACATTTTCTACCACTGTACTTCAGGACATTTAAAACCAGATCCTTTAGACTTAAGTATTTTACTGGGTAACTTTCACTTGAGTCATTTTCTGTTAAGGAATGACAATTGAGTACTTTTTACACCACTGCCCTCTTGTTAGTAGTCTAAAGTCAAATTAAAATGAAGACAGTTTAAATGAATTAGGGCTTCTCGAATTAGCCTACTTTCAGTACCCCATCCGCTGACCAACTGCATGACTGCCGCTTCATAGTAATCTAAATTACTCAAGTATAGCTTATTGTGAGGTCAATAACTCGCGTATACTGTATAGCTTCATTATGGGAAACAAAACATATTTTTATTAAAATTATGGCAGTAGCAAGCTTACCTCTGGTCCTCCATCTTTGCGCTATCCCTCTAAGGCTATTTTTGGCTGTCGTTAAGGGGGCTCTTGTGTCAAACGCCCGTTTGTTTGCAATTTTAACCTGTTAAAACCAGCGCTCTGCTGTTTTCAAACTTGTGCAAGGATAGGTCTCTTACCGGTCTTATATCAGCTCAGATGGGAGGGTTGGACATATCTGACATGTCCTTAACATGATCTAAAGTGCTAATTTCAGGCAGCACTGGTAAAGAAATTTAAGAACAACCAAATGCGGTATAAGAAATGGGAAACAAGCAATTGTTACAGGAAAATAACTTCGAAATACTAGGTTTGCCTGTATTCACCATGGTTCTCATGTCATTTCATGATGTGCATGGACATACCCAAGGCCTACTATAATGAAAGCTGGTTCAATAGCAATGTGTCCTGTCTTTCTCTATCCTGAAGATTTTATGACATTTTGTATTAATTTATTGTTGAAAAAAATCATTAACATTTTGTTGGGGGGGGGGGGGGTAAAAAAAAAAAAGTAACAGTCATTATCTGGTGTGGCCACCAGCTGCATTAAGTACCCTCCAATCCAACAGGTCGCAGACGTGCTCAATGGGATTGAGATCTGGGCTCTTCGCTGGCCATGGCAGAACACTGACATTCCTGTCTTGCAGGAAATCACGCACAGAACGAGCAGTATGGCTGGAGGCTTTGTCATGCTGGAGGGTCATGTCAGGATGAGCCTGCAATAAGGGTACCACATGATGGAGGAGGATGTCTTCCCTGTAACGCACAGCGTTGAGATTGCTTGCAATGACAGCAAGCTCAGTCCGATGACGCTGTGACACACCGCCCCAGACCATGAAGGACCCTCCACCTCCAAATCGATCCTGCTCCAGAGTACAGGCCACGGTGTAACCCTCATTCCTTTGACGATAAACCCGGATCCAACCATCACCCCTGGTGAGACAAAACCGCGACTCGTCAGTGAAGATAACTTTTTTCCAGTCCTGTCTGGTCCAGCGACGGTGGGTTTGTTGTTGCCGGTGATGTCTGGTGAGAACCTGTCTTACAACAGGCCTACAAGCCCTCAGTCCAGCCTCTCTCAGCCTATTGTGGACAGTCTGAGCACTGATGGAGGGATTGTGCATTCCTGGTGTAACTTGGGCAGCTGTTGTGCCATCCTGTACCTGTCCCGCAGGTGTGATGTTCGGATGTACCAATCCTGTGCAGATGTTGTTACACGTGGTCTGCCGCTGCGAGGACGATCAGGTGTTTCACAGTATTGACATTGCAATTTATTGCCCTGGCCACATCTGCAGTCCTCATGCCACCTTGCAACAACCCTAAGGCACGTTCACGCAGATGAGCAGGGCATCTTCCTTTTGGTGTTTTTCACAGTCAGTAGAAAGGCCTCTTTAGTGTCCTAAGTTTTCATAACTGTGACCTTAATTGCCTACCGTCTGTAAGCTGTTAGTGTCTTAACAACCGTTCCACGACCGTTCCACTTGACTCCATGTAGTACATAAAAGACCGTAAATATACAAACTTGAAGCAACCGCATATTTAGCCATGGAGCACATTCTGATTGGCCAGTGAGGGGCCAAGCCTCAAACCACCAACTGGTTTATTCATCAAAACCCAGCCCTTTCCTCCACCACCAGCAGTGCTTTCATAATTTTGGCTGTGAAATGGAAAAAAATATTGTTGACATTCCCATGAACCTACCACCAGCACTTAGATTTACCATTGCATTAGGTTTGTTAATCGATGACAAATTACATAACCCTCCCCTGGACTAAATTTTAGAAATACTAAACCCTCCCCCTAACTGAAATTGAAAAAGCATGACCCTCCCCCGATTTCCTCCAGGTAACAAATGTGTACATTTCGATCACTCAATTAGGCAGGTAAATTAGGACAAGGGAAAGAAAGTATAGCTAGCCTAAAACATTTTTTTTTTTAAACCCGAGATGGTAAATTAATAACGCTAGTGTGTAACCAGAATACAGAAAGTGGCACCAATCTTTGGATTGGTGGATACATCTCATTATTGTAATATTCTATAAAATATTCAATGAAGGTTGTTGTTGTTGTTGTATTCAATGGAGAGATGCTATGTTATGAATATGCATAGCCATCTCGAGTCACCTGTGATATAAAGTGTTTTTTCTCAAAGTTGCCTGGATGTCACGTGTCCTACTTATATCCGTGCACTCTTAAGAACTTCAAATCAAAGTTTATTTGTCACGTGCCCCGAATACAACAGGTGTAAACCTTACAGTGAAATGCTTACTTACAGGCTCTAACCAATGGTGTAAATGTGTAGGTAAGTAAAGAAATAAATAAAACAACAGTAGAAAGACATTTGAAAAAAGAGTAGCAAGGCTATATACAGACACCCGTTAGTCAGGCTTACTGAGGTAGTATGTACATGTAGGTATCGTTAAAGTGACTGTGCATATATGATGAACAGAGAGTAGCAGAAGCGTAAAAAGAGGGGTTGGCGGATGGTGGGACACAATGCAGATAGCCCAGTTAGCCAATGTCTGGGAGCACTGGTTGGTCTGGCCAATTGAGGTAGTATGTACATGAATGTATCGTTAAAGTGACTATGCATATAAGATAAACAGAGAGTAGCAGCAGCATAAAAGAAGGGTTGGGGGGGCACACAATGTAAATAGTCCGGGTAACCATTGGCTTGGGGGTAAAAACTGTTGAGAAGCCTTTTTGTCCTAGACTTGGCACGCCGGTACCGCTTGCCATGCTGTAGTAGAGAGAACAGTCTATGACTGGACTGGCTGGGTTCTTTGACAATTTTTAGGGCCTTCCTCTGACACTGCCTGGTGTGGAGGTCCTGGATGGCAGGCAGCTTTGCCCCAGTGATGTACTGTGTTGGAGGCCGAGCAATTGCCATACCAGGCAGTGATGCAACCAGTCAGGATGCTCTCGATGTTGCAGCTGTAGAACCTTTTGAGGATCTCAGGACCCATCCCAAATCATTTTAGTTTCCTGAGGGGGAATAGGCTTTGTCGTGCCCTCTTCACGACTGTCTTGGTGTGTTTGGACCAATCTAGTTTGTTGTTGATGTGGACACCAAGGAATTTAGATTTAACTTAAGCATTACGAAAATTATTTTAGATCAAATAAATCTCCCGTATCAAATAAGCCACAATCTCATTGACCTCCATAAAAAAACGAATTGCTTGGTGTGCAAAACAACAAAAACATACCACGTGTATTGTTGGGTGTTTATCCGACCTGTTAAAATGTGTGTAATATATATATATACACACACACAAGTTCACCTATTTCTAAAACCAAAGTTTCGCACCTGCATTTTACAATAAATTGAATACCTGAATTCACCGAAATCAGTTAACTCCATTATTTGTGAGTATCAGTTAAATGTTTTATGTGGTATAATTCAGTCAATATCTGATGGATTATAAAAATGGCAAAAGTTTGGAATATCTTAATCTATTGTCCAACTGTTGCATTTATAAGAATTGTTTTTAAAACATTTTAACAATTTTGATGACCGTTGCTAAACTTTGATATTCTGGTCGTCACTCGTTAACACAAAGTCATAATTATGGCTAACTCCACCCATTTCTAAAATATATCTTAAAATTTGATTTTAAAACTAACCTTAACCCTAACCTTAATACACTGTTAACCTTATGCCTAACCCTAATCTTAAATAAGACCAAAAAGCACATTTTATTTGCAACTTTTGACCTTGTGGCTGTGGAATCTGACTTTGTGGCTATGTTATTTAGTGGAAACCTGATAGTCGTGTTTATTTACAATTAACATTTTCTGCTTAGCCTGCCTATTATGTGGTTATTTAGCTTGTGGAAGGCAGGTCACCCCTTGGTTATAACTAAGGAAACAGCCTAGGGCAGTTAGGGCTATTGAATCCTTGAATTGGAGATAATCCTATAGAAAACAGTATTTGCTAATCAAAATAAAATATAATCTAGTATAGGCCCTGTTTTCACTGGGGGACTAATTGGCCCCCCTACTAGCAAACATTAATTGGGCCTCTAGATGGTGGTATTTGACTTTAGAAAGAACATCTGTGGGTTTTTAGAATGGCAGTTTTGTCCACTTGCCAGCATTATGGTTTAACTAGAGCTTAGATTTCTTCATTATTTTTTACAAATATGTCTGAATCAGTCTTCAAAGACTACTGCCTAGGACCAATGGATGCTGAGGGACAGGGTTGAATTACAGTGCATTTCTTAGTCAGGAGATGGATGTGATGAGAATATGCTGTAATCTTCCGTCTGCAATTGATGAAGGTTCTATGGATGATCATAGGGATAGGTTATTTTTTCAGAGTTGAAGATTATTATTGATTTCCAGGCTTGGGTCCATCAGAACTCTTCATGGTGTAAAGAAAGATTTAAATTCAGCCCAAAAAGTTTGCTTCTTTTTTTGTATTTATTAAAAAACACAAATACATTGTAATGTGTATGTTTTAGAGACATGCTGTAGAACTGCATCAAATGTGTTGATGTATGAAGGACCTAATCTGCAGTGGAGAAATTGCTGGAAGAGAGTGATTTTATGAACACATGTGTAACAAAAGGAGGAATAAGCCTGTTAAAGAATCACATGCTGCAGCAGAAAAAAAATAATATTGTTTACAGAAGACACGAACAAAGGGAGTATAGGCAGAGTTCATTGGTGTAAACAAGTAGCCTACACTTTGTATGGATGCAGAACTGAGCAAACTGCAGGGGAAAATAAGAATTTAAGGAAATTCAAGGAACTGGATTACAGATCCTTGTCCAGCCATTTAGGTTTTCTAAACCATGACAACGTGTTTATTAGCCTCAGTACAGAACAATATAATTCTGAGCTTTTGGAAAATGACAGTGAAACAGTCTGAAATAAGGAACAATAACATTCTTAGATATTCAATGAGCCGTTCTACACTTAGAGCATTGATGAATCTATTGGACCAGAATTTCTCCACTCTAAATGACTCCATTTATAAAGGAACATATGAATGAACCAGAACGATGCCCCCACCCACGTGCTTTATTATCTCAGCTATCTTTATAAACACCTCCCACCCCAACCCTGCAATTGGGCATATGTGAATTTTCAACAGCAGATTACTTTGACTGCATGATCTAATGTGTGAACAAGCTGTCAACTGGGTCAACGCTTTTCTCATATTTAACGCCTGAAAATATCTTGCATGTTTGCATTATCCCAATTCCAAGCCACAGCCACAGTTCCTTACAAATATGAAAACATAGATACAATTCTGAGATAATCCTCCTTTGATATCATAATACAACACTGCGTTACGAGCATGCTGGGGACTAAACACTTAGCTAGTAGTAATCATGCATATTTTAGTGTTTTTTCCATATCCATCTAACCAGCTGGAGCCCACAAGTCAACTCCAGTTGACCCCTTTAACATCAAGGCAAGGTAGGCTCAACAGAAAATTTCAGTTAAACTTTTTGTGGGTCTCAAAGCTCATTAATTTCAACCAGTATTTGATTTGGCATGCTGCATGTTTGTTTAAAACTGGCTTGCTCTTCATGTCAGGATTATTGTCCTCATGTCACCTACAGTATGTACTGTTTAGTTTAATGGTCTCCAAAATGCCCTCGTCTGCCAGAGCATCAAACATGGTTTCTTGGAAGTGAACTTTGCTCTTCAGTTTATAGTCTCAGCTAACCTTTGCACTCTGAAAAGCTAAAGGAAAAGTAATCTAAATGTTGCCTAAGAGGAATTTATCCTATCATTTACATCACATTCAGATGCAGGGTACAACACTGAACGGTGATCAACGGAGTGGCATAACGTGCTGTGTTTCGGGGCCACTGAGCAGCTTGTCCAACTGACAGGAGGAGAGGAAATAACAGGGTGATGAAGGGATAGACAGAGATAAATAAATATATACAGAGCCTTCAGAAAATCTTCAGACCCCTTGACTTTTTCCACATTTTGTTACATTACAGCATTATTCTAAAATTGATTACATTTTTTTTAATCCTCAGCAATCTACACCCCATAATGACAAAGTGAAAACAGGTTTTTAGAAATGTTTGCAAATTTATACAAAAAAAACAACCTTATTTACATAAGTATTCAGACCCTTTGCTATGAGACTCGGAATTGAGCTCAGGTGTATCCTGTCTTCATTGATCATCCTTGAGATGTTTCTACAACTTGATTGGACTCTACCTGTAGTAAATTCATTTGAATGGAAAATATTTGGAAAGGGACACTTCTGTCTATGTAAGGTCCGACAGTTGACAGGGCATGTCAGAGCAAAAACCAAGCCATGAGGTCTAAGGAATTGTCCATAGAGCTCCGAGACAGGATTGTGTCGAGGCACAGATACCAAAACATTTCTGCAGCATTAATTAAAGGTCCCCAAGAAAAAAGTGGCCTCCAACATTCTTAAATGGAAGAAGTTTGGAACCACCAAGACTCTTCCTTGGGCCGGCCGCCCAGCCAAACTAACCAATCGGGGGAGAAGGGCCTTGGTCAGGAAGGTGACCAAGAACTCGATAGTCACTCTGATAGAGCTCTAGAGTTCCTCTGTGGAGATGGGAGAACCTTCCAGAAGGACAACCATCTCTGCAGCACTCCACCAATCAGGCCTTCATGGTAGAGTGGCCAGACGGAAGCCACTACTCAGTAAAAGGCACATGACAGCCTGTTTGGGGTTTGCCAAAAGGCACCTAAAGACTCTCAGACCATGAGAAATAAGATTCTCTGGTCTGAGGAATCCAGGATTGAACTATTTTGCCTGAATGCCAAGTGTCACATCTGGAGGAAACCAGGCACCATCCCTACGGTGAAGCATGGTGGTGGCAGCATCATGCTGTGGGGATGTTTTTCAGCGGCAGGGACTGGGAGACTAGTCAGAATGGAAGGCAAAGATGAACGAAGCAAGTACAGTGAGATCCTTGATGATAACCTCCTCCAGAGTGCTCAGGACCTCAGACTGGGGCAAAGGTTCACCTTCCAACAGGACAACGACCTTAAGCACAAAGCCAAGACAACGCAGGAGTGGCTTCAGGACAAGTCTCTGAATGTCCTTGAGTGGCCCAGCCAGAGCCCGAACTTGAATCAAACATCTCTGGAGAGACCTGAAAATAGCAGTGTAGCAACGCTCCCCTTTCAAACTGATAGAGCTTGAGAGGATCTGCAAAGAACAATGGGAGAAACTCTCCAAATACAGGTGTGCCAAGCTTGTAGCGTCATATCCAAGAAGACTCGAGGCTGTAACCTCTGCCAAAGGTGCTTCAACAACGTACTGAGTAAAGGGTCTGAATACTTATGTAAATGTAATATTTCCTTTTTTCCCCCTTTTTTCGTTCCTTTTTTTGCAAACATTTCTAAAACCTGTTTTTGCTTTGTCATTATGGGGTTCTGTGTGTAGATTGACATTTTAATCAATTTTAGAATAAGGCTGTAACTTAAATGAATACTTTCCGAATGCACTGTAGGTAGAAAGAGGAAGGGGTGTACATTTTGCTTAAAGAACAACAAAAAGGGTCTCACTTTGAATGATTCAGAACAAATATAAAATATTTATTGACATAAGATTGATGTAGGGCACTTATATGAACTCAGCAGCGGTTCATGTTGAAACATGTGTGGTGATGTGCTCTGTTGTTCATATTGTGTTGTTTTTAGCTTTTACACTGTAGCTACATAGTAGGCATCGAAAGGTGTAAATCTGAAGATATCAGTTCACCTTTTGGGGTAGAGCTAAGGTTTTGATTCAAAATATAACTATTACAGCATCGAGGCCCTTCTTCGACTCACCATAATGGCACACTCACTGATTAGATACAATTGGTTTATATTTTTTAAGAGAAATGTTAAAGCTTTCATTCTATGTTTGTTATAAATCTAGAGCTTGGTTTGGAGTATAGATGTACAGGTCAGTAGATGGCAGTGGTGGCCCAGAGCCCTGGATGGAAGGAAAGCTCAGAGCTCTCAGGGCAGCCAGACCTCCCAAGATTGACTTCGAAGTTGGACTTCTGTCCATGTCCTGACGATGTCGAAATATTCCTTCAAAACCGGCCACTAGGGGCAACAGTGGGTAGGCTTGGGTTTTTAATCCCATGAATCAAATCAAATGTTATTGGGCACATACACATGGTTAACAGATGTTATTGTGAGTGTAGCGAAATGCTTATGCTTCTAGATCCTACAGTTCAGCAGTATCTAACAGGTAATATCTAACAATTCCACAACAAAACCTAATATTTAACAAATTCCACAACCTAATACACACAATCTAGTAAAGGAAAGGGATGAGAATATATAAGTATAAAATGTATGGATGAGCAGTGACAGAGGGGCTAAGATGCAATAGATAGTGAAGGATACAGTATATACATATGAGATGAGTAATGCGAGATATGTTCATATTCTTAATTAAAGTGGCATTATTAAAGTGACTAGTGTTCCATTTATTAAAGTGGCCAATGATATCAAGTCTGTAAGTAGGCAGCTGCCTCTCTGTGCTAGTGGTGGCTGTTTAACAATCTGATGGCCTTGAGATAGAAGCTGTTTTTCAATCTCTCTGTCCCAGCTTTGATGCACCTGTACTGACAGCGCCTTCTGGATGGAAGTGGGGTGAACAGGTAGTGGCTCGGGTGGTTATTGTGCTTGATTATATTTTTTTCCTTCCTGTGACATCGGGTGTTGTAGGTGTCCTGGAGGGCAGGTAGTTTGCCCCCGGTGATGCGTTGTGCAGACTGCACCACCTTCTGGAGAGCCCTGTGGTTGTGGGCGATGCAGTTGCTGTACCAGGCGGTAATACAGCCCGACAGGATGCTCTCAATTGTGCACCTGTAAAAGTTAATGAGGGTTTTCGGTGACATGCCACATTTTTTCAGCCTCCTGAGGTTGAGAGGCGATGTTGCGTCTACTTCACCTCACTGTGTGCGTGGACCATTTCAGTTTGTCGGTGATATGTACACCGAGGAACTTAAAAAGTTCCACATTCTCCACTGCTGTCCCATCAATGTGGATAGGGGGGTGCCCTCTTTGCTGTTTCCTGAAGTCCATGATCATCTCCTTTGTTTGTTGGCATTAAGTGAGAGGTTATTTTCCTGACACCACACTCTGAGGGCCCTCACCTCCTCCCTGTAGGCCCTTTCGTTGTTGTCGGTTAACAAGCCTACCACTGTAGTGTCGTCTGCAAACTTGATGATTGTGTTGGAGGCGTGCATGGCCACGCAGTCATGGGTGAACAGGGAGTACAGGAGATGGCTGAGAACACACCCTTGTGGGGTCCAAGTGTTGAGGATCAGCGGAGTGGAGATGTTTTTTCCTACCTTCACCACCTGGGGATGGCCCGTCAGGAAGTCAAGGACCCAATTGCACAGGGCAGGGTTGAGACCCAGGGTCTCAAGCTTAATGATGAGTTTGGAGTGTACTATGGTGTTGAATGCTGAGCTGTAGTGAATGAACAGCATGCTTACATAGGTATTCCTCTTGTCCAGATGGGATAGGGCAGTGTGCAGTGTGATGTCGATTGCATCGTCTGTGGACCTATTGGGGCCATAAGCAAATTGAAGTGGGTCTAGGGTGACAGGTAGGGTGGAGGTGATATGGTCCTTGACCAGTCTCTCAATGCACTTCATGATGAAGGAAGTGAGTTCTACAGGGTGATAGTCATTTAGTTCACTTACCTAAGCTTTCTTGGGAACAGGAACAATGGTGGCCATCTTGAAGCATGTGGGGACAACAGACAGGGATAGGGATTGATTGAATATGTCCGTAAACACACCAGCCAGCTGGTCTGCACATACTCTGTGGACACAGCTAGGGATGCCGTTTGGGCCGGCAGCCTTGCGAGGGTTAACAAGTTTAAATGTTTAAATGATTCCTGATCTGAAGGTCTGGTGTTCATCCTAATGGGAGACACTCATTAGAAATGTTTGGGCTTTAATCCTATTCCAAACCTTAACCCTCAACCTAACCATTTGGAATGAATGCCTAAACTTCATGTTTTAACACTATCTAATGGAATGATGCTGAGCAGGAGGAGCAACCTAGGGTGTTAAAACCACTTCAAATTTGATGTTTGGAGCAATGTGGATGAACGTCAGAATCTGTCAAATAAACTTGGCCAATAACTTAACCTTCGCTCTCATTGAAGAGCGCAGTGTGGACGATCTAAAAGGAACTGCCCTCACCTGGCATAAACCAACTCTGAAAACACCCCGTACGGTAAATAGGAAAACCAAATAACAATTGGACACGCAACCTGTGTCAGCTGTGTGGAACAGGGGTGTATTCATTACGGAAACTGTTTAATACTGCAGTGGGCTAAATCAGGATCACACAGTGTTTCTTGGTAGTCTTAAACAAATATACTTTGAAACCAAAGTATAGACCTCACACACATGTACCATGTCAGATATAGTTGAAATGTATTACATTTTTGAGTTTGCATCCCAATATTATTCTTTATATACATCACAGAAGACTGAGATATTACAAAACCGTTTGACATAGAAACACCAGATTTTCTGCTGTTTTTTAAAATGTTTTTTAAATATGAAAAATATGAATAACATTCCATCCGAGGCCACTAGTCATTTGACTGCAGGAAAGGGCTACGACTCAAACAGGGCAAACGGAACGAAACGGGGAGGCACCTATTTGAATTTATCCAATTGCGTTTTCCATTTTGGAGTAAATGGTTTCTGTGCCACAGAATCGGCGTAATGATTAGACCGCAGTTTAGCATTTCAAACAAACAAAACAAATACACACATTTTTAAATAAGTTGCATGATAACCTCCATTAGCCTACAAAGGAAACGTTTGAAGGAAATGGCAATATAATAGTTAGATTACAAAAACATTTCTGTAGCTAGTAGCAACCATTAAGTCTGTTTGTGTGGAGAGAAGAGGAGGGAGTTCACAGGCACATCATCACAACAAGCCTGATTTTGTAAGCTATTTCTTCATGCTGTGGCAAAACCCAACTGGATTAGTTGATTTGTTTTGCAAAAAAATGGAGCAGAAGATTGTTGTTTCATCTGCTGGGTGGTTATTGACTCATGCCACACGTGATTTGACGATCTGCTTGGGGTGGGTCGTTGAGATCCATGGGAGTCCACGGGAGTCGGTGTGGGAAAACAAAATTAATCTTCATGGCTATGGGTCACGTCAACAGGTCAGAAGTGTATTGATTAAACGTCAGCTTCCCAGGTGAAGATGATTCATTTACTCAGAGGAGGCCTCAGTAGACAATCCATCATATAATATTCACAGGAAGATTCAAACAAACAGAACGTCACTGCATGTTGAAATAAGCTCAGTGTATTCAGATGTAGCCTTCAATTCTGCCATTTACACCATTTTACATTGGTTTGTAATTAAATTAGGCTTGTCTTACGTGCAGCAACCAGTTCAAAGCCCATAAGGATATACAGTGCTTATTTATTTACCGTGGGCGGTGTGGTTTTTCATAGTGTTTCATCTCTACAACTAATGCTGATTACAAATGTAGGCTACAGTGTTAAAGTCTTGCAGGTGTAATACAAGTATTATAATAAACCAGCAGATTACCTCTCAAAGTTGGAATTGCTGTATAAAGTCACAACTGTGTCCACATGTTTAGATGGACTGGAAGCTGCCTCCAGATTGGGCATTGCATGTCAAGATGCAATGTTAATTGTGTTTATGCACTGGGCAGTTCAGGGTAAAGAGTTAGACCAAGGGTAATGATCTGTGCTGGCTGAAGTAGGATCATTGCCCTCAACCCTTTTTGTCTTCTAAATCTGGAGGGAGATGTAGTATCTGGTGTTGGTGTGTGTGGTAAAGTTGCAGGCGGGTAAAGGCTTGAGCCACCAGTCTGACCTCAGGGCCTTGGAAAAGCATTCTACGGAAGAGGGCAGAGACACTGCGACAGTGGTAGCTTGGATCCTCAACAAACCTAAGGGCACCCCCCCCCTCCCCCTCCCCTAAGTCCATATGGGACAGATTTTAGGGAGAGACATTCTAAGGAGAGCACTGGCAGTACATGGTCTCCAAGCTGGCCATGAGCGTTCAGTGACAGATAACCTTGCCCTGTCGCCACCCTCACCAATGTGTCAGCTGATATTACTGTGACTGACGTTGACCCAGCACTCTAGTCCTATGAGTTTTGAGGGTCTGTATAACCTCACCCTGGCAAGCAGTCAGTTATAAAGGTTAGACATGGGGCGTGGTACTGTTTATTATGAAGCCATCTTCAGCTGTGCCCTGTGTCCTATGGAAGACAAGGGAAAATGCTTTTGCTGCTTCATGTGAAATAGAATAGCAAGTTCCTGGTTTTAGAGATTGGGGCATGTAGGCTATGGTTGTACATGAGCACAGCGCTTTTTCCCCTAGCTATTTTTGTTTATGTGTTCAATCTTTGCTGAATTCCGATTAATCTTGACATTGCCTCGCAAAATCATTTGGAGATCATGAATACGCTGCATATAACTCAGTTGTTACCATTCCATTTGTAAAATATCCTAGTTATAGCTCTAACAATGGCATGGAACAAACTAAATGCACCTCTAATATGATTGTTAGATAATTGAAGTTTGTACCATCTTTCAGGATTTGTATTGTAAAAAGCTTTAGACTAGTCTAACTGGGCCCGTTGTGCCTGCTGCCTGGATAGCCAGGGACAGAGCTGCATTAAACATGGATGACAGTAGAGAGGAGAGCTGCCGTTTCTATGATTTCCTGCTAATAAAATATGCAATGACCCGCACTGCATACAAAACTGATATCATGAACATTACGTTTCAGAGTTAATGTTGTGTGCTGTGCCCCTGCACTAAGAGCATGCTTTTGATATGCTACATGCCCCCATCCACTCAGACTGTTCTGTTGGGATTTCTGTGTGGACTTTTTTTTGCCCAGTGCTGGGTGACTCTTAGAATGATGAAGTACCGGATGCTATCTTCTGATTTTTCATGTCCAGCCCATTGTTATATGCAGCATTTGTTTTTATTCAGTAACTTAACCTTGCTGAAATTCAACCTGTGAGTTTGACTGCCTTTTCTTATCATTTTAGGAAATGCGATGCCATCTTGCGTCACAGATGGGGGCAGTAAAATCTGACATTTGTAGTAGATTTATGAATAAGAAATGTCAAAAGTTCAGTGCAAGGGTAATGTGCTCAATTTCAATCTCTTTTTGTTACAGGAATTAATTATGAAACACCAAGTATTATGCATACTAAGGTGACTTCTCCGTATTGCCTTAACAATGGGCTAATTCCCATTGAGCTCTGTAGGAGTTGAAAGGCTTTATGTAATGCACCATTTGAAAAAGAAACTAATCTGCAGAGTGAAACACAAGGCAAGAACTATTGAACCTTTAATGGTTAGTATCCTCACCGCGAGTTCAAACTAAAGTCAGAGGCATCTCTATCTCATTTTTGATAGGATGTGAGTTTCTTCATGACCTAGGGATTTTAAAGGCCCAGTGCAGTCAAAAAAGTGATTTCCTGTGTTTTCTATATATTTCCACACTTTGAGGTTGGAATAATACTGTGCAATTGTGTTAATTATGATAATGCCCTTTTAGTGTAAGAGCTGTTTGAAAAGACCGCCTGACATTTCTACCTGTTTTGGTGTGGTGTTGTTTTTACCTGCCTAGTGACATCCCCAGGTGGTAAATGAGCTAATAGACCAATAAGAAATTGAGTTTCACTTCTCAGCCAATAACAGATAGTTTTCCGTTTTCCCCTCCTCACTCAGACACCTCCCAAACAGTCCTAGCAAAATTCTTGCTTGAGAAATATTTTTTTGCTAAGAAGCTATTTTTGTTTCTTTTTGACCATCTTAATTTAAAACAGTTACATTAAGGTACTTAATTGTTACCCAGAAATGGTTTGGAATTGTCATAAAAATGGCTGCGTTGGACCTTTTTAATAATGTGTCCCAACTGCATTCGATCTCTGCTCTGTGGTTTTCTACCTGTTTTATGTTTTACCGTTACATGACCTCAGCAGTGTTGGCTCTAAATTATCGCTGAAGCTGGGGAAAACACACGCATTGAAATATTAATCATGGTTTAGACAGGGGTCTTCATTTTGTTACTGGCATATGACAACATTGAAAGATGCTGTATATCAACAATAAACAGCCACCTGCCTGATTCCATTTATTTTCCCCCTGAAAATGTAAGCTATAAATGATACATGCTACAACTCTAGTTGTTGAGAGCGGTATTTTGAACCAATGTAAGAATAAATGGCTTTTCAATTGCACATTGCTATTTTCCTCTTAAATCGAATTATATTCTATAGTCAAAATGATTAGTTAGTTAGATACTGATTAGCCTATGTCATCCAAAGTGTACTTGGTCATCTGTCATGAAGAGGTTGCAGTGCCCATTAGAGCACACCACCTTCTAACAGTACTGGAAAGACCTCGAAATACAGTACTGTATGGCAAACCTGTGCAAGACAAAAGTCCTGTCTTTTTGAAGTTGACTTCGTTGTTGACCATGCTCTGAAAATGATTATTTGTCTGATGCTGACCCAGATGTTGTAAGGACATGTTTTGTCACTGCAGAGGGCAGGGTAAAATATTTTAGTTAATTCCTTCACCCCCCCCCCCCCCCTCCCCCACAAAAAAAAATGAACTCCCTCCTCCAACTGTCATTGTAAATGAGTAATCACATGCAGGCCACTGCCTCTGTGAACCACACAAACATGAGCAAAGTGCAAACTGTAGGGACTTTTCAACACCTTTGTCTGCTGTTATGGATGAAATTAAGTCTGCTAAAAATACATGGCAGTCTAGAAATATCGGATGAGAGGGGTGGAAGAGCAGGAAATGCCCAGAGCTGTAAATTGTCAGATTCTGTTGAAATTGGGGTGAAATCCTGCATGACGACACTTACTGTTGATGCCCTCTGAATGAACCAGGGGGAAAGAAGGGGGAGTGGGGGAGCGGGTAGTTAGAACAGAATACATGATTGCAATCTTGGGAACACTTTATTTTAAAGGTCCATAATAAACCATTTATAAGGCATTTACAGTTTGCTCACCATTTATTAATCATTACGCCCACATTTGTAAATGTAAGTCAGCTAGCTATTATCACATATACAGTGCATTCCAAAAGTATTCAGACCCATTGACTTTTTCCACATTTTGTTATGTTACAGCCTTATTCTAAAAATGATTAAAATGTTTTTACCTTCATCAATCATCACACAATACCTCATAATAAGCATTAAAAAAAAAAACATTTTTGATAATGTATTAAATATCACATTTACAGTATTCAGACCCTTTACTGATCAATACTTTGTTGAAGCACCTTTGGCAGTGAATACAGCCTCGAGTCTTCTTGGATATGACGCTACAAGCTTGGCACAACTGTATTTGGGGAATTAATCACATTCTTCTCTGAAGATCATCTCAAGCTCTGTCAGGTTGTATGGAGAGCGTCGCTGCACAGCTATTTTCAGGTCTCGCCAAAGTTGTTCGATCGGGTTCAAGTACAGGCTCTGGCTGGGCCACTCAAGGACATTCAGAGACTTGTCCCGAAGCCAGTCCTGCATTGTCTTGGCTGTGTGCTTAGGGTCGTTGTCCTGTTGGAAGGTGAACCTTCACCCTAATCTGAGGTCCAGAGCGCTTTAAAGCAGGTTTTCATCAAGGATCTCTATGTACTTGCTCCGTTCATCTTCCCTCGATCCTGACTAGTCTCCCAGTCACTGCAGCTGAAAAACATCCCCACAGCATGATGCTGCCACCACCATGCTTCACAGTAGGAATGGTGCCTGGTTTCCTCCAGACGTGATGCTTGGCAATCAGGCCAAAGTGTTCAATCTTGGTTTCATCAGACCATAGAACTTTGTTTATCATGGTCTGAGAATCCTTTAGGTGCCTGGCTCTCATGAGGACCGCCACAGGAAAGGAAGACCCAGAGTTAACTCTGCTGCAGAGGATAAGTTAATTAGAGTTAACTGCACCTCAGATTGCAGCCCAAATAAATGCCTCACAGAGTTCAAGTAACAGACACATCTCAACTGTTCAGAGGAGGCTGCGTTAATCAGGCATTCATGGTCGAATTTCTGCAAATAAACCACTACTAAAGGACACCAATATTAATAAGAGACTTGATTGGGCCAAGAAACACGAGCAATGGACATTAGACAGGTGGAAATCTATTCTTTGGTCTGATTTGTCCAAATTTGTGATTTTGGATACAACTGCCATGTCTTTGTGAGACGCAAAGTAGGTGAACGGATCATCTCTGCATATGTAGTTCCCACAGTGAGGCATGGAAGAGCAGGGGAGATGGTGTGGGGGTGCTTTGCTGATTACACTGTCTGTGATTTAATTAGAATTCAAGGCACACTTAACCACCATGGTTACCACAGCATTCTGCAGCGAATAGCCATCCCATCTGGTTTGCACTTAGGCCCACTGTCATTTGTTTTTCAACAGGACAATGACCCAACACACCTCCAGGCTGTGTATGGCTATTTGACAAAGAAGGAGAGTGATGGGGTGCTGCATCAGATGACCTGGCCTCCACAATCACCCGACCTCAACCAAACTGAGATGGTTTGGGATGAGTTGGACCGCAAAGTGAAGGAAAAGCAGTCAACAAGTGCTCAGAATATGTGGGAATTCCACATATTCCAAGTGAATCTGGTTGAGAGAATACCAAGAGTGTGCAAAGATGTCCTCAAGGCAAAGGGTGGCCACACTTTTTGGTTATTATCTGATTCCAGGTGTGTTATTTCATAGTTTTGATGTCTTCACTATGCAATGTAGAAAAAAAATATATAAAAAAATAAAGAAAAACCCTTGAGTAGGTGTATCCAAAAGTGTGACTGGTACTGTAAATATATTCCTTAAACATACTGTGTTCTATGTTTATTATTTTACCAAGTACTGCTGGAATGTCTTAGCTTGACTACTCACACTAAATTCTTCCGATGATCTGTCGTTGGCTACATACTTTAGTCCAAGACGGCCATAATTGAAGTAATTTGTGATGACGAGAGGTGGGAGTGGCGTTGTACAAAACAATGTAATTTGCGATTGGATCATCTCTAACCAATCAGAGTATCAAAAGCCAATTACGAATGTTCAAGCTGCTGCTTTACACACGTGTATTCTGGCTCTGGCCCAACCCATCGGTTTCTAGACCAGTCAGATGCCCCCGAATGTGATTGCATTCGGTAAAGGGTCAGGGAGGTACTCAGATCCTGACTCATTATTATAAATGTGGGAGTATGAATTAATAAATGATGAACACACAATTTATATATGCCTTTACAAATGGTTTATTACGGACCCTTAAAATAAAGTGTTACCGATACAGTAAATGTGTCACGTCCTGACCTTAGTTCCTTTTTATTGTCTCTATTTTAGTTTGGTCAGGGCGTGAGTTGGGGTGGGCATTCTATGTGTTGTTCTATGTTTTTGTATTTCTGTGTTTGGCCTGGTATGGTTCCCAATCAAGAGGCAGCTCTTTATCGTTGTCTCTGATTGAGAACCATACTTCGGCAGCCTGTTTTCCCACTATGATTTGTGGGTAGTTGTTTTCTGTCTTTGTTTTAGTTACCAGACTGAACTGTTTCGGTTGTTCTTTTTGTTACTTTGTATTTTAGTGTTCAGTGCTATTAAATAATATGACGAACACTTACCACCCTGCATATTGGTCCAATCCTTCATACTCCTCCTCAGAAGAGGAGGAAAACCATTACAAAATGAATTTATTCTATATCTTTTTACTTTCATGGACAAAAAAGTCTGACTTTATTGAAATATAATTAGAATAAAAATACTGAAAATAACTGATAACAAAAACAAAAGCACACCTCCAAACTATGATCAGTGATTCTCTGTGTTGTTAAAACCTAGTTGAAATTCCACTTGGTATTCCAAAGAGACCAAAACATAATTGAGGATTTTCCTTCCCATTTAAGCTAAATACTGTATCACTTAATAGACAAGGGCAGACTGATGTGATGACCTGCTGATGAGGGCTGTGTTCTCCCTCCCTCATGGTCACCCATTGGGAAATAGAACAATCACTAAGGGAAATGGTCAACATCAGAATCCATGCCTCTGCTTCTGACCATGCATTCACTGCTTCTGAGTCTGACCATGAATTCACTGATGCCCCCTTGTTCAAGAAGACAATAGAAAAGGACAGGCTGTACTAGGAGTCAAATCGAAGGTTAATTGGAGCCAGGAAAATGTCAACCAATTTGACCAATATACCCAGGAGGAATAACCAGCCCTTGGTGACAGAGACCTCTGCATATCTGCACAGTACATTACATATATCCATAATGGGCTGATAATGGACTCCTGAAGTGAGTGAGGGTGACATATATCCATCTTTCCAGCACTCATTTCCCCTGAAAGCATTTGAAAGTGTGTGTGTGTGTGTGCGTGTTTATGCTGTGCTTCACTGTCAATGTTGTTATTAGAGATGCAACCTCCATGAAAACCGACAGGACTTGGCACCAAATTCCAGACACCTCTTGGTCATGACATTTCCATCCCCTCCAGTTAGAGTAGCACCACACATGGTTTGACAACAACCTCTCAGCTGGATGGTTACAAAGAGGAAACACTCCCATTCTGCATTGTTATTAATATAGAACTGAGATATGCAATATTGAGAATAAACCTTATGTAACACTTTGAAGAAAGTGTTTGTTTGAAACCGCTGTTTGGTGTGTTTGAAACTGCTGTTTCTATGTTCAAGTTCTGTGTCCACCAGAAAATTGCATAGAAATGTCCCCTGCAGGAGCGTATTCAATTCAGCACCCTTTGTTAAATCCCTTCCCATGATGCTTCAGCTTCAATTGTGCACAGAAAACAAGGTGCCTTAGAAATAAATAGACAAGGAGCATTTAAAAATAAAGTGTGAAAAGCAAAGGAAAATGAATCTAGCAGGTTAGCAGAGGAAATTGGCCTGGTCTTTTCTTGAATTTTTTTTTTTTTTTACACAAAAATTTAATTTGCAATGGGCTTGGTTTCTCTGTGACCTGGACCAGACTGATGTATAATCCAGTCAGGCAGAACCAGGACCTGTGATCCCCCACAGATTGTATTAAATTCATATTTCTGGCCTCCTGCGGTTGAAAACCAAACCTTCTGCATGAAGTTTCTTGCAAGTCATGCCTTCCTGATTGTTCAAATGTAAGGTGGGTGTTGGAAAAAGAGAATGCATCTTCATTCTGGAATAGATTTTTATCCCAGCAAAAACAATTTGTGTAATATTGTCATTTACTGACGTGGTTGGAGGTCCACGTCAATTGCATTACACTCTTTTTAATTTCTGGAAATGATTTGTTCATGCAGGTGTCTGCATCATGTACAATGAGCCTATTTATTCAACTACCAGGCAGCTCGATTTAGAATAGCACAGACCAGTGGTGGTCTGTGCCGTTTCAGATGAGGGAGGACGATTTTATTTATTTATGAGCATGGCCTTATTTCTATTACAGCATATTGGATGACTGTCATTCATATTCCATTCATCCAGCTTCAATGTAACATCAATAGGTTTAGGCTACTACATGATACTCAAATCTTCCCTATACCTATCATGAGGTTGCTACAATCTAGCCTATGAATGACATACATTGACACATTCAATACCGCCTTGCACAATCTTGCCTGCATCTAGCTGATCTATGGTGTAATCATTAGTCAAACTGTTGCAAACAAGAGTTTTACTGTTTATTCCCATTTTGTTCCGTTTGCTTCATTAGGCTAAAAGGTCATACCCATATCTAACTGCTTGTAGCTCAGGACCTGAAGCAAAGATTTGCAAATTCTTGATACCATTTGAAAGGAAACACGTTGAAGTTTGTGGAAATGTGAAATGAATGTAGGAGAATATAACACATTAGATCTGGTGAAAGATAAAACAAAGAAAAAAACATGCGTTTATTTTTAATATTTTTGTACCATCATCTTTGAAATGCAAGAGAAAGGCTATAATGTATTATTCCAGCACAGGCGCAATTTGGATTTTGGCAGCAGTGTATGTGCAAATTTTAGACTGATCATATGAACCATTGCATTTCTGCTAAAAAAATTGTTTCAAGATTGCCCAAACGTGCCTAATTGGTTTATTAATAACTTTGATCGTTGAAGGATTCCTTCTCGCA
Organism: Oncorhynchus mykiss; assembly: GCF_057628025.1. NCBI lineage: Eukaryota > Metazoa > Chordata > Actinopteri > Salmoniformes > Salmonidae > Oncorhynchus > Oncorhynchus mykiss. The sequence continues at coordinate 71,698,438 of NC_143023.1, read as the reverse complement.
TCTATGCGCCCTCCTCCTCTCACCTTTTTCCTTTGCTTGTGTACTTAAATGCACACATCCGCTGTCTGTGACAAGGCAAAATAACCTTTCCAAGCCAAACCTTCATATCAAAACTGCTAACCGCCTGTCTACATTGTTGTCACCACATTAGCTAACGTCAAGTCAACATAGCTACTAGAACTAACGCGTTAGTAAACCTGCTACAATCATGCAGGACAGTGTACAATTAGCAAGCAGTTTAGCAGTTACACCGGCGGGCCCTGGTGCCAAAAAAATTAATAAAACCAGAAGCTTACCTTGACTTGGAAGAGTTCCTGTGTTGGATAGTCATAGCCTGCTAGGTAACATAGCATTCCTTTTAGCTAAGTGAAACTAATATTGCTATCTCTCTCTCTCTTTTTTGCTTCTCCTTCATTTTTTAAAAGAAACTAGTTTGTTCCAAACTGTTCAATTATTGTCTTTCTCTCTCTTTTAGTCAACTACTCACCATATTTTATGCGCTGCAGTGCTAGCTAGCTGTAGCTTATGCTTTCAGTACCAGAGTCATTCTCTGATCCTTTGATTGGGTGGACAACCTGTCAGTTCATGCTGCAAGAGCTCTGATAGGTTGGAGGATGTCCTCCGGAAGTTGTCATAATTACTGTGTAAATCTATGGAAGGGGGTGAGAACCACCAGCTTCCTAGGTTTTGTGTTGAAGGCAATGTACCCAGGGGAGGATGGAAACTATCTGTCTTCCGGCTACACCATGGCGCTACCCTAGAGTGCTGGTGAGGTTACTGTAGAACTTCATTGTAAAACATTGTGTTTTAATCAATTATTTGGTGACGTGAATATATTTAGTGTACTTTTATCTAAAAAGGATAACTTTTTATGAAATTGACTGAGGAGGATGGTTCTCCCCTTTCTCCTCTGAAGAGCCTCAACTGGCACACGCGATCTTTAACATGGCATAATACCAAGGCCTTTATTGTGTCATAAAATAAGGGCAAGTTAAACTTGATCCAGCTTAGATGATTGCAAACGCTAATTATAATAAAAAGGATTACTCCTGTTCTAAGGAAAGGATCATGCTGAGCTAAGGTCTAATTGGTGATTTCCCTTACAAAGTTGATCATGTCCTGAGGCTGCCAGTTAGTGAACTGGTCAATTAATCTTTCTTCTTCCCTTAATGAGGTGGGGGATTTCCTGTGGCTGGATCCCAGCACAAAGACAGCCATAGTGCCCAGAGGATGTGGTGTCCCTGTACCAAGTGACCCTCCAATTAAAAATTGTACTTCCCTGCCTCCCCACCTCACCAGGTGGCAAATTGATCTGACCAAGCCTCAAAAACAGAGAGGACTTAACCATGACTTCAAATCAACTTTACAGACAGAGGACAAGGGGAAAGGCTAATTTCCTCCATGAAAAAGGATTGTTTTGGTCAGACCTTTGCTCTCATATCTTACCTCATCATTTTTGGGGAGCACATCCTGCTGAGTAGTGTGTAAATGGTTAACTCACAGAAAGCAAACAGCATGTTTGCAGCAGCAGGCTGACATTGGATTTGGGGGCTTGTTGGTGCGACAATGAAATAAGCCGGATCTATAAGGGTTAAATGTGGCTGACTGGATTTTGCCATTTTAAACAAAATCAGTTTTGGGAGGGAGAGCCAAAGGAGGGATCAGCAGTTGTCAAAGGCCATACATGGACCTTATCTAAGATTATAACCCCTATCACTCAAGCTCTCTTTTCCTTCCTGGTGAACATATTTTTTTTTTTGTAAGACTGAGATGTCTCTGTCATCTATCTGTAAAACAGTATTTTTCCATTTGCACCAATGAACCTATACTTTCCCTTTGTGGCATTTTGATGATACCCTCGCCATCATGTTGTGAGCTGAGCTATATTTTACTAATCAGAGCAAATGTCTAAGGAATGGATTCAATCAACCTATCAGATCAATGGTCCTTAGCCTTGAACAAGAATCATAGCATTTTGATCAAATGAAAACAACTCCACGAAGCTCTGCAGTGTTATGAGTCATCTCAGCCATTTCAACACTCATCTGTAGAGAAGCTGTTTATCTTGCCTCACGTTTCTCTAGTTCAAAGATCAACATCCCAGAGCTCTGTAAAAGTAAAATCAGTAAACCAACAAAGCATGCCCTTAAAGAAAAAACACAAATTTCACATGTGGAAAAATCACATGATTTCACATGAAATGTATTGTGGAATCAAGTGAAAACATATGTTTTTTGGAACACTTCACGTGATCAAATAATTTCACATTAACTTCACATAAGATCAAATGGGATCACATAAAAAAAATCGGTTTTGGAACACTTCAAATGTGTTCACGTGAAATTCAAGTGTTTTTTCCGTAAGGGTGTCTCCATTACACCGTTGACGTGGGGGCTTCAGTGGTAAACACCAGGGTTATGGTTATGTCCCTTGACTGTGTTCAGTGTTCTTAGACAAAGGCCTGTGGACCACATCTGATTAAGAAAGCTCGGTGATCCAGGAGGTTCTGCCATGCAGAAAGCCGGGTGCCACAAACCTGGATTTATTCCACTCAGAAATACTTCTCTGTGGCTCTCCCCCTGGCAGCCTGATATTGCCCATTGAGTTTGAACAGACAGAGGTAGGCTAGAACTCTGTTAAAGGCTATGGAGATCTAAATGTGGGCCTTGTAGGTTGAAGATCGAAATGTGGATTTAATATAGTTTCTGCAGTGATCTTGAAGAGTATAATGAGCTTTAGTTTTCCAATGGCTTGTATATGTTTTTCCTTGGGAATTAAACATCTACTGTAATTCTCATTTCCAATGTATTTGTTGATGTTTAGAGAGAACTATTTGGATTACAAGTGAGAAAGCTACTCGGCTCTTATATTTCACTTGCCTGAACTCACAAACAAAACAAGCCACTGTGTGGTAATATCCAACAACATATGAGTTTGATATGAACTCATATCTGAGCAACTCTCCACATCAGTCAGAGTGAGTGGAAGAAGACACAAACAAGTGAGTGGAGGAAGATACAAACAAACAAACATAGGCTCCCTTATCCACCCCTGCAGACATTTCTGGCAGCCTGGTGGAATGGAGGGCAGAGTTTGTTTCTCCATCAGTAGGGAGAAGATTGTACATAATTATTGTGTATTTGTTCAAATTGTCTATGAAAAAGGTACTTGTAAAATACTGCATAGCCCAAAGGACCCATGCACTTATCTCCTGGAAATGGTCAGAGTTTTGGTTAAACAGTCATCCCAGAAAACCAAAATTGGTTCTGTGAAAGTTCCAAGAACATTTGTTAGGTCACGGCAAATGTTCTCATGACACCAAAACTGTCGAGTCGTACTGATTATTTTAGAATGTTTGTATAAAACATTTGCCGGATGTTGCAAGAACTTTCGTAGAACACATTTAATCTAGAGTTAGAGTTATTAAAGTGAATATGCAGAGTTATTAAAGTGAATATGCATAGATAACAACAGAGAGTAGCAGCAGTGTAAAAGGGGGTGGGTGGGCAATGCAAATAGCCTGGGTAGCCATTTGATTAGATGTTCAGGAGTCTTATGGCTTGGGGGTAGAAGCTGTTTAGAAGCCTCTTGGACCTAAACTTGGCGCTCCGGTACAACTTGCCATGCTGTAGCAGAGAGAACAGTCTATGACGAGGGTGACTGGAGTCTTTGACAATTTGTAGGGCCTTCCTCTCACACCGCCTGGAATAGAGCTTCTAGATGGCAGGAAGCTTAGCCCAGGTGATGTACTGGGCCGTACGCACTACCCTCTGTAATGCCTTGCGGTAGGAGGACGAGCAGTTGTCATACCAGGCAGTAATGCAACCAGACAGGATGGTCTCGATGGTGGAGCTGTAGAACCTTTTGAGGATCTGAGGACCATTGCCAAATATTTTCAGTCTCCTGAGGTGGTTTAGGTTTAGATTGTTGGTGATGTGTACGCCAAGGAACTTAAAGCTCTCAATCTGCTCCACTACAGCTCCGTCGATGAGAATGGGGGTGTGCTCGGTCCTCCTTTTCCTGTAGTCCACAATTATCTCCTTTGTCTTGATCATGTTGAGGCAGAGGTTGTTGTCCTTGCACTACATGGTCAGGTCTCTCACCTCCTCCCTATAGGCTGTCTCATCGTTGTTGGTGATCAGGCCTACCACTGTTGTGTCATCAGCAAACTTAATTATTGTGTTGGAGTTTTGCCTAGCCATGCAGTCGTGTGTGATCAGAGAGTACTACCCTTACCAAATGGGGGTGGCCTGTCAGGAAGTCCAGGATCCAGTTGCAGAGGGAGGTGTTTAGTCCCGGGGTCCTTAACTTAGTGATGAGCTTTGAGGGCACTATGGTGTTGAATGCTGAGCTGTAGTCTATGAATAGCATTCTCACGTAAGTGTTCCTTTGTCCAGGCGTGAAAGGGCAGTGTGGAGTGCAATAGAGATTGCATCATGCGTGGATCTGTTGGGGCGGTATGCAAATTGGAGTGGGTCTAGGCTTTCTGGGATAATGGTGTTGATATGAGCCATTAGCAGCCTTTTAAAGCACTTCATGGCTACAGACGTGAGTGCTAGGGGTCGATAGTCCTTTAGGCAAGTTACCTTAGTGTTCTTGGGCACAGGGACTATGGTGGTTTGATTGAAACATGTTGGTATTACAGACTCAGACAGGGAGAGGTTGAAGACACTTGCCAGTTGGTCAGCGCAAGCCCAGAGTACATGTCCTGGTAATCCATCTGGCCCTGCGGCCTTGTGAATGTGGACCTTTTTAAAGGTCTTACTCACATCGGCTGCGGAGAGCGTGATCACACAGTCATCTGGAACAGCTGATGCTCTCATGCATGTTTCAGTGTTACTTGCCTCGAAGCGAGTATAGACGTAGTTTAGCTCGTCTGGTAGGCCCGTGTCTCTGGGCAGAGTCCCGCTCTTTGAAAGCGGCAGCTCAGTGCGGATGTTGCCTGTAATCCATGGCTTCTGGTTGGGGTATGTACATACGGTCACTGTGGGATGACATCATCGATGAACATTGATGATGCCAATGACTGATGTGGTGTACTCCTCAATTCCAGAAGAATCCAGGAACATATTGCAGTCTGTGCTAGCAAAACAGTCCTGTAGTTTAGCATCTGCTTCATCTGACCACTTTTTTATTGACCTAGACACTGGTGCTTCCTGCTTTAATTTTTGCTTGTAAGCAGGAATCAGGAGGATAGAATTATGGTCAGATTTGCCAAATGGAGGGCGAGTCATGTTTTATAGCTATTATTGTGACCTTTGTGTTTGCCAATTGCAATTGCACGATCACACAATAAGCATGTATTTATGGTTGTCCTAGTTCAATAGAACCATTGGACTTGTCTCAATGATGTTCCTATCTGCCAGGACATTGCATGATATCTACTGTAGGTGTAAGGTTCTGTATTTATTTTCTTAGTCAACCTTGTGTACTGTTTCATTTTGTTCTTGAACATAGCCCTGTCTTTCATTTTTGTTCATTGATTTCACCTGTGTTAGTCACTCACCTGGTCTCATCAGCTCCTTATTTAGTTCAGTTCATTCTGTTTGTGCCTTTGTGAGGTATTGTTCGTTTTGACTCTACTAAGCATTTTCCTAGCTCGTTTGTGAGAACCAGTTATAGCCTTCAGTCCTAGTTTTGTTTCACCTGCCTGTTTGCCTACCTGTCTATGACCATTGCCTGCCTGTGATCACGATTCCTGCCTTCCGAAAAGGCAAAATAAATACCTGCCGCACTCTGCTCGTGAATCTACACCTTTTTCTCCCTGAGTATTTATTACAGTAGGTTGACTAATTTCACCTGGCATTGTAAATACTACAGCCTGATGGGAGCTATAATTCCTTGTTCTCACCATCAAAGGCAGGCTTTTCATAACCGGGGCGGTACTCGTTTACAGGTTCACAGGAGCTATGTTACCAGGCACTGGCTAAGTTGATCATTCACATCATTCACACTGTTTTTCAGTTGTTGCAGTGACATCATGAACATTCTATTGTCATTCGACATCAAACTTGTCATCAAACTTGTCATTGTCGTTATGAAAATGTATGAACACAATAACGACAGTCTGCATGACATCAGCAGCCTGGGTGTCCAAAATAGCGTAATTGGTGCATTTGAACACCAATAAACCAATCTGTTTAGAAAGGAAAGTTGTATATGTCAATTGAGCAAACTAGGCAACTAAAAGCAACTTTCAATTTTTTTTGTGTAGTTTCTAGTTCATTAAGAAGGTGTAAATGGTGCAGTGAAATTGTTACTTGCAAAGTGGAGCATTTTGTTTAGACATGTAGCTAGCTAGCTAAACAATGAACCATAATCCGAACTCATAATGTTACTACCCTGCATTAATCTACAGGTAGCTAAATGCTAACGAACTTGCTATGTTCAATGTTAACTACCTAGCTAACATTAGACTATAACTAGCATTGCAAATGGCTGTGAGATACAAATAACATTACTACACAGATCATACAAGTAATATTAGCCAGCAAGCCAGCCAGCCAACTACCATTAGCTAGCTAGCTAACCGTACGCTTTAACTTGCAATGAAAATGACTTTCTGACCAAATTAGAAAGATATAATATCTGAAAATGTAGCTAGCTAGGTTCTCTTACTTATATACATGGATGAACGCTTCTCCCTCTCTGTCTTGAATGCCATGGTTGCCCTTAGTTTGAAGATGTAATCCAGACAAGTGTTTTATACATTAGCTTTCTGTATTCTCTTTTCAACTCCCTCCGCATTTGCTACCAAACACCTGAATTTTCTCCATCTCCTTAGCTATCATACTCTGCTTCCACCGGCATTCCACTGATTTCAAAACCCGGTCCCCCAGAAAGTGGAGACCCTTAGCAAGTGGAGAGCCTCAGTAATCCTGTCATGCGTAGGTGTAATAGGTGGCAGGGAAGTCAGGCGCAGGAGAGTCAAATGGAGTGTAAAATGGAGTCTTTTAATAAAGTCCACGGAGTATGCTCCATAACACTAAATGTACATAAACACACAAACACTCCTAACACCTCACTGCACCACCCAAACACACCATGTGCAAGTATTCGTTTTGTAGAACTGTAGTATTTATTATAACGGTTCTGACTTAGAATATGTGGACAACTACAAATACCTAGGTGTCTGGTTAGACTGTAAACTCTCCTTCCCGACTCACATCAAACATCTCCAATCCAAAGTTAAATCTAGAATTGGCTTCCTATTTCGCAACAAAGCATCCTTCACTCATGCTGCCAAACATACCCTTGTAAAACTGACCATCCTACCGATCCTCGACTTCAGCGATGTCATTTACAAAATAGCCTCCAATACCCTACTCAATAAATTGGATGCAGTCTATCACAGTGCAATCCGTTTTGTCACCAAACCCACCACTGCGATCTGTACGCTCTCGTTGGCTGGCCCTCGCTTCACACTCTTTGCCAAACCCACTGGCTCCAGGTCATCTATAAGACCCTGTTAGGTAAAGTCCCCCCTTATCTGAGCTCGCTGGACACCAGAGCATGCGCTCCAGCAGATATATCTCTCTGGTCACCCCCATTACCAATTTTTCCTTTTGCCGCCTCTCCTTCCAGTTCTCTGCTGCCATTGACTGGAACGAACTACAAAAATCTCTGAAACTGGAAACACTTATCCCCCTCACTAGCTTTAAGCACCAGCTGTCAGAGCAGCTCACAGATTACTGCACCTGTACGTAGCCCATCTATAATTTAGCCCAAACAACTACCTCCTCCCCCTACTGTATTTATTTATTTTGCTCCTTTGCACCCCATTATTTATTTCTCTACTTTGCAGATTCTTCCACTGCAAATCTACCATTCCAGTGTTTTACTTGCTATATTGTATTTACTTTGCCACCATGGCGTTTTTTTTGCCTTTACCTCCCTTATCTCACCTCATTTGCTCACATTGTATATAGACTTATTTTTCTACTGTATTATTGACTGTATGTTTGTTTTACTCCATGTGTAACTCTGTGTTGTTGTATGTGTCGAACTGCTTTGCTTTATCTTGGCCAGGTCACAATTGTAATTGAGAACTTGTTCTCAACTTGCCTATCTGGTTAAATAAAGGTGAAATAAAAAATTAAATAAGCTTTAGTATATTTTTCTTCTACTTTGTGTATTTCATACATTGCCATAACTGTTCCTACATACTGCTGTGTAAACTCACCACGGTCTCCAGAGAAAATCAACTTTGTCTTGAATACAACAATGTCTACTAACTTTACCTAATGAAGCTAATGTTTGCTTGCAAAGATACAAATCATATTGCCAGATAGCAGCTGGCTAATTACATTGACATGCTTTAGAATGTCTAGCCAGCGTATTATGAAAGCTAGCTAAAAATATTTTGGTTTAGATAAATGTAGTTTGTTAGCTAGGCAGTTAGCCAGGTAACATGAACTACCTTACCTCAGCTTGTCCTCTTTTCTGCTGCGCTGATGTAGGCTGATCAGATGCCTTCCCCTTTGAAGTGAAGGGGGAAATAGATGAAATCAATGGAATCAGTGTTCAATAATATGGAATCAACATCAGTTGAGACTTTAGTTCCGTTTAGAAATCCTCTGTCTGAAAGTGCTGGCTACAAACACAGACATTTTGATATTTCTCACATCAGTTGGATACACCTCCACAAGGCAGTCCTCCATGTCCATCTCCATGTCCTGAAATCGCTATGAATCCTGGATATTATGATTTGCTTACAACCAGGAAATGTAGCTCGTCCCTATCTACCGGTGAGATGCAGAAATTCTCGTATTTGCGTGTAGTGAGGAAATTCTGAATTTTTTTGACACATATTATATGTTAATAATATATTAGTGGACATGTGTATATATAGTGAAATAGAGCAGTGGTGAAATGTCCCTTTAAGGACTACACATTTGCATGCAGAGAATGTTGTGATAATATTAGGTAAAACGTCAATATAGCATTTTCGAAATGTTCTTAAAACTTTTCTGAGGACCTCCAAGATGTATATTGTGTGAACGTCAATGGAAAATTATGTTAAACCTAAAACAAATATGCTATGAACGTCATCAAAACAGACTTTTTTGGAAATTGTGGAAATGTTCTATGCAATCTTCGTGAATATCTCAAGAATATTATTGCAACATTAAGGGAATGTCCTGTGCAACCTTAGACATTGAATGAATGTTATCAGAACGAAGCATATTTTGTGCTTTAGGAATCTCTTGTAATGTACTCACACTGTTCCCACAACCTAATTAAATTTTCTGGGAACCTTCAAAGCACTAAAATAGGCTGTTCTGTCAACATTCTTGCAAGATCAAAGGAATGTTTATTGCACCCTGATACAAACATTATCTGAATGTCGACACAACTGGACATTTTCAGTGTTTTGGGAACTTCTCTTGTCATATCCCCACAATGTTCCTACAGCCTAAAGAAACATCCTGGGATTCTTTACAGAACAGACTAAATGTGTTCTGGGAACATTCTTGTAACATCAGGTGAATGTTTTTTGCACCCTAAAAGAAACATTGTACAACATCTGCACAACTGGACAGTTTTTTTTTGTTTTGGAACATATCTTCTGTGATGTCCTCACAATGGTCCCACTAGACTGTTCCCACAACCTAATGAAACATTCTGGAAACATTTAAAAAACAGACCAAATGTGTTCTGGGAACATTCTTGTAACATCAGGTGAATGTTTTTTGCACCCCCCAAAAAACATTGTTGAATCATCTGCACAACTCAACAGTTTTTATTGTGCTTTGAGTATATATCTTTGTGATGTCCCCACAAGTTAAATCAAATCAAATGTTATTTGTCACATGGTTTGTAAACAACAGGTGTACACTAAACGAAATGCTTAGTTACGGGTCATTTTCAAAAAATGCAGAGTTAAAGATAAAAAAGATAACAGAAATAGTGACACAAGGAATAAATACGCAGTGAATAACAATAGAAAGTAAAAAATAACATGGCTATATACCTAATTCCCATCAGAAAATGTTCCCACCAGACAATGTTCCCACCACATTGTTCCCAAACTTGGAAACCTATAAAGAACAGACACAATGTTTCTGGAAACGTTCTTGCAACATCAGGCAAATGTCTTATGCAAACATTATCAGCACGACTGGGCAGCTTTTGTGTTATAAGAACATTTGCTGCAACCAAACTAATGTTCTGGGAACTTTCACAGAATCAATTTTGGTTTGCTGGGAAAACATTGCTGATACAATGTGTTACTAGATTACCTGTAAACCTAATGAGAACTTTTGGGGAATGTTGTGTGGTGGTTGTTACAGACGTTGTGCACAGCATTTTAGTGAATGTTAGGAGAACTTTCCAAGGATTTTTCATTTAAAAACAAGTAAATTGTCACGGCTTCTATGAGTAGTGGGTGGAGAAGTCAAGCGCAGAGAGCAGGGTAGTTTACAAGATGTGGATTTTTATTTTCCAAAAACCCAGAGAGACGGTCACGCCACACACACAAGGGCATGTAAATACCCAGTCCAAACAACAGGACGAAACTGACCGGAAAAATAAATACCACAAAATAATCACATACCATAAACAGAAAAACAAGCCCGCACAAAAGCCGGCGGGCCTACTGGGTTTAAATAGCCCACAATCAAAACCTAAACACAAAACAGGTGCAACTAATCAGACACAACTAAATGAAACAGAAAAGGGGATCGGTGGCAGCTAGTAGGCCGGCGACGACGACCGCCGAGCGCCGCCCGAACAGGAAGAGGCACCATCTTCGGCGGGATTCGTGACATAAATAAACAAAGATTTGAATGTTTCTGGAATGTTATCATTCTAATGTTAGATAAAACCCTAACTATAAATTAATGGGATTCTTAGCTGAAGGTCTGAGAATGTTTCCAATTTGCTGGGATGACTGACAATGCATATTGATGTTGTTTGTGGACAGCTTGTTGCAGCTACAGTTGTCAAAATAAGTTGTTACCCATTTATGGATTCTACTCTCAGAACATCAGTTTGACCAATACACACCAGACTAACATGCGTAGCACTAGCTTAATTGAAAATAAGACTGAATGAAGAGCTCAAACAACTAAAATCCTGAGAGGAATAATTGAATGTACCTAAAGTAAGGGTCAAGTTGGAAGTCAAGTTTTTTGGCTTGTAGAGAGCAGACTACAGAGTCATTATTTGTGGAGAGTTTAGGGCCTTGGGGATGAGGGAGTGGGCGGGAGAGGCAGAAGGTGCGCTGAAACGGAAAGCACGCCAGTCCCGCTCACCATTGATGCTCAGTGAATCTGAAAGGTCATGTCATGTTTTCTGGCAATTGACTCGATGGGTTTGGATTCTGCAGCATAAGGCCGGGACATTGTTATGTGTTTTTTTTTCTACTCTGCACGTTTACTGGGAAATGTGCCCCTGGGTTATTTTTCTCATTGACCTTATTACCCTGCACAGTGACGAGCCTGCCACACTACTTGCTATCTCTCAATATTTCTCTTTCACAGAGGTACACATCCATGTAGCCTACAACAATTGATACCCCCCCCCCCCCCCCCCCCCCCCCCCCACACACACACACACACTGTTTTATTTCATTTATTTAACCCTAATTTGAACAGGTAAGTTGACGGAGACATTCTCATTTACATCAACAACCTGGGGAATAGTTACAAGGGAGAGGAGGAGGGGGGGGGGGGTGAACTTTATCTTGAATGTATCATTTGAAGTGTATACGATATATAATATCATGGACCTACACTTAATCGTCAATTTCCATCTCAGAGGGGCATTGTTATTTGTTATCTGAAAGCATTTGTATCCTTCTGGTTATAGGGATCACAGTTTCTGCCATAATGTTATAGAGAGGGGGGTGTGCATCTGCCTGTCCCCATCCCTCTAAAAGGAGACAAACACTCAGGGTTAGGACAATATTAGCACATTTAATTAAGGCCAGGCACCTTTTCTCCCTTAATCACATCACAATCAACTTCTGCCAGATGATTGAAGACACAACTATAATACTTTTTTGTATAAAAAAATTCCCTGAAATATTGACTTGCAATATGCAAATAAAGACATTTTTGGCAATTTGTTTTGAAAATGTAATCTATAATAAAAATGTGACAACATATCAACAATTCCCTCCATAAAAGCCTGAAGAATTTGTCTAAGATTACCACACAAAAGTTTGTGAATGCAGATGCTTCTGAAATTGAGAAAAAAAAAATGGCATGTGGGAAGAGTCTGAATTTTGAGAAATGGCAGTTAAAGACAAGTACTTAAAACAAATGTAAAACCAAAGTAACCTTTATTTAACTAGGAAAGTCAGTTAAGACTTGCCTAGTTAAGTCACACCCTAACCCGGGCGACGCTGGGCCAATTGCGTACCGCCCTTTGGGACTCCAAATCACGGCTGGTTGTCACGGCCGGTTATCCAGTTTGTAGCATTCTCCATGAACTGGGCTTTTAAATTGTGGGGGATTCAATATGGTGAGCTTTTATATTATGGATGTACTGTATGCCCATTTTAACAGTGGTTAAGTATGATAAACTAAAGAAATGACACATTTTCATCAAATTGTTGACATGTTTGCTTTTTCAGAATACTAATAGCAATGGACTAAAATACCATGAAACTCCAAATTGATAAGTAGATGCAAAAATGTCATTTCAGGTTGTGGTGCCTGGCCATAAGGCTTGTATCCATCATCAAACACAGGCAGCTTACATCCAGAAGGCAGGCTAGTCATACAGTACTGTGTGTCCAGGGCTGCAGTCAGTTAGGATGTATTCACTGATATACAGTCAGGTCCAAAATTATTGGCACCCTTAATAAAGATTACCAAACAAGACTGTAAAAAATAGATAATACAAATACTGAGCAATATTATATGCAAAAAATGGAAAGTGATACTACTTTATATTAATACAAATTGCTTTTTTTAAGTTATACTTTTTTCCACTCAAAAAATGTCAATTATTGACACCACTGTTTTCACTTCTCTGGCACCCTCCCCTTGCGAGGATAATGTCACTGAGCCTTTATGTAAAATATTTCATGAGATTGGAGAACACATTAGGAGGGATCTTAGACCATTCCTCCATACAGAATATTTCCAGATACTTGATGTCCTTTGTTCTGTGCTTATGGACTGCCATCTTCAATTCAAAGCACAGGTTTTCAATGGGGTTCAAGTCCATGGACTGAGATGGCCAATGCAAATTCTTGATTTTGTGGTCAATTAACCATTTCTTTGTGGGCTTGGGGTTATGGTCTTGCTGGAAAATCCACTTGCGGCCAAGTTTTAGCCTCCTGGCAGAGGTAACCAGTTTTTTGTCTAAAATGTCCTGGTACTTGGTCGAGTCAAGGGCCCCAGGACCAGTGGAAGCAAAATATCCCCATAACATCGAAGATCCACCATGTTTTACAGTAGGTATGAGGTTATGTTATGCATATGCATCCTTCAACGCCAATCCCACCACTGGTTTGTGTGTCATCTGAACTTAGCAACTGTTCCAATCCAAGTGCCAATGCTGTTTTGCAAACTCCAGATGTTTACATTTTGTTGGTTGCTCTCAATGAAGGCTATTTTCAGTCAGAACTTCTAAAGAGCCTATTAGCATGGAGGTGGCGTCTAATTGTAGATTTGGAGACCCAAAGATGCTACCAAGTTCTGTAATTCTCCAACTTTGGTGCTTGGATTTTTCTTTGCCTCCCAAACCATCTTCGTCACTGTGCGTGGGGACAAGATACACTTGTGTCCAATACCAGGCAAGTTTACCACTGTTCCAGTGGCTTTAAACATCTTAATTGTTGCCTTAATAGATAGTGGTATATATTTTTTTTTAATTTGCCTGATTTATGAAGGTCAACAACCATTTTACTCTTTTTGTTTGTCAATTCTTTGCCTTTTCCCATGTTTTTTTATTTAACCTTTATTTAACTAGGCAAATCAGTTAAGAACAAATTCATATTTATAATGACGGCCTACACCAGCCAAACCCGAACGATGCTGGGCCAATTGTGTGCCGACCTATGGGACTCTCAATCACAGCCGATTGTGATGTAGGCTGGATTTGAACCAGGGTCTGTAGTGACGCCTCTAGATGCAGTGCCTTAGACTGCTGCGCCACTCGGGAGCCATCCATGGTGATGGATGACACAAGTTTGACATGTTTACCTCAACAGGAAGCCATGGAAGGCCACAATACATTCCTTAAGCTAAGATTAATCATTTTAAAAAGTAAAATGTTAATGCTAAACAATTTAGTGGTGTCAGTAATGTTGACCCCTATCTTTTTGAGAAAAAATGAAATACTTGTTAAACAAGAACTCTTTCTCAGAACAATTGTATTAGTATAAAATACAATTTTTTCCCCTTTTTTTCATACAATATTGCTCAGTATTTGTATTATTTATTTTATACAGTCTTTTTTTGCATATTTATGAATTAAGGGTGACAGTAAGTTTCTACCTTACTGTAGCTTTCTGCCTGGGGGGCATTCTCTGAGAGTAATTTACCGGAACAATGTTATCTTAACCGCTCCCCTTTATTCATCATCTGAGACTTACAGTAATCCAGATCTCAATAAAAAAAAAATCCACTTCAGGAATATTGTGAGCATTAGAGCAGCTTCACATGCTTGTGTATCTTTGTCTATACAGACCATCACATATGTTAACCTATTCTTCTATATACCCATCTCTGTATCTTTCTTCAGTGCATTGTTTACACAAAACAATATATGATTTCCGAAGGTGCGAGAACATACATACAGTAGTGAGAACAATTATGAAAATAGTTGTCATTCTCAAGACTGTAGCACACTACAGAGATACACTCTGACCACATACACTCTTTATCAGCCCTCTCTTTCCTGCCTTTGCTGCTGTGGATTTGTGGTCTCCAGTGGATCAGTGGCTGAGCTCCAGAATCACTTAGATCATTTTACCCGGGGCAGAGAGGAGCCAGTGACCCTGCGCTCGTCGGGCAGGGCTTTATGCCTCGCTGGCTTCCCTGGTGTGACATTTCTCCTGTATTTGCCCCCTCCCAACGCCTCCCTATGTAACCGCCACTGCAGTGCAGAAAAAAGAGCATTGTCTGTACAAATATCAATCAAATGAACAGCAGCTGGGGTCAATCTGCTGTCAGAGCCTTCCCCCTTTGCTGCTCCAGCTCTCATGTAAAATGACAATAATGACAGAATGTCAGAAATGCTATCAAATGTAGTCAGTTTTTATGAGAAAGCGAGACATTTGGTTCTATACAAGGATCTTGTATCTGTCCACTTTCCATCCCTCATTACCTGACCCTAAGACACTCTGCACCTCTCTCAACATGATGTGTGTGTCCTGGAAGGCCCTCCCCCTGTGAAGACAAATACAGCCCCTGCTATGGGTCATACAATGGTCATGACATTATTTAAAAGATCAATTGTGCCTTAAAACACTGCATCTCCACCATGGGGTATGGTTGGAACAGATGGGGCTTATGCAGAGTGGCTTTATACAGTGCCTTGCGAAAGTATTCGGCCCCCTTGAACTTTGCGACCTTTTGCCACATGTCAGGCTTCAAACATAAAGATATAAAACTGTATTTTTTTTGTGAAGAATCAACAACAAGTGGGACACAATCATGAAGTGGAACGACATTTATTGGATATTTCAAACTTTTTTAACAAATCAAAAACTGAAAAATTGGGCGTGCAAAATTATTCAGCCCCTTTACTTTCAGTGCAGCAAACTCTCTCCAGAAGTTCAGTGAGGATCTCTGAATGATCCAATGTTGACCTAAATGACTAATGATGATAAATACAATCCACCTGTGTGTAATCAAATCTCCGTATAAATGCACCTGCACTGTGATAGTCTCAGAGGTCCGTTAAAAGCGCAGAGAGCATCATGAAGAACAAGGAACACACCAGGCAGGTCCGAGATACTGTTGTGAATAAGTTTAAAGCCGGATTTGGATACAAAAAGATTTCCCAAGCTTTAAACATCCCAAGGAGCACTGTGCAAGCGATAATATTGAAATGGAAGGAGTATCAGACCACTGCAAATCTACCAAGACCTGGCCGTCCCTCTAAACTTTCAGCTCATACAAGGAGAAGCCTGATCAGAGATGCAGCCAAGAGGCCCATGATCACTCTGGATGAACTGCAGAGATCTACAGCTGAGGTGGGAGACTCTGTCCATAGGACAACAATCAGTCGTATATTGCACAAATCTGGCCTTTATGGAAGAGTGGCAAGAAGAAAGCCATTTCTTAAAGATATCCATAAAAAGTGTCGTTTAAAGTTTGCCACAAGCCACCTGGGAGACACACCAAACATGTGGAAGAAGGTGCTCTGGTCAGATGAAACCAAAATTGAACTTTTTGGCAACAATGCAAAACGTTATGTTCAGCTCATCACCCTGAACACACCATCCCCACTGTCAAACATGGTGGTGGCAGCATCATGGTTTGGGCCTGCTTTTCTTCAGCAGGGACAGGGAAGATGGTTAAAATTGATGGGAAGATGGATGGAGCCAAATACAGGACCATTCTGGAAGAAAACCTGATGGAGTCTGCAAAAGACCTGAGACTGGGACAGAGATTTGTCTTCCAACAAGACAATGATCCAAAACATAAAGCAAAATCTACAATGGAATGGTTCAAAAATAAACATATCCAGGTGTTAGAATGGACAAGTCAAAGTCCAGACCTGAATCCAATCGAGAATCTGTGGAAAGAACTGAAAACTGCTGTTCACAAATGCTCTCCATCCAACCTCACTGAGCTCGAGCTGTTTTGCAAGGAGGAATGGGGAAAAATGTCCGTCTCTCGATGTGCAAAACTGATAGAGACATACCCCAAGCGACTTACAGCTGTAATCGCAGCAAAAGGTGGCGCTACAAAGTATTAACTTAAGGGGGCTGAATAATTTTGCACGCCCAATTTTTCAGTTTTTGATTTGTTAAAAAAGTTTGAAATATCCAATAAATGTTGTTCCACTTCATGATTGTGTCCCACTTGTGGTTGATTCTTCACAAAAAAAATACAGTTTTATATCTTTATGTTTGAAGCCTGAAATGTGGCAAAAGGTCGCAAAGTTCAAGGGGGCCGAATACTTTCGCAAGGCACTGTAGCTAAGTAATGCTAGCAAAAACCTATTTCGTGAAGTGTTTAGTTGGGCTCCTGGGATGGTAGTGTAGTGTTGAGTGCATGTGTTGTGGACATTTGAGAGACTGTGCCAGAGTTGAAAGGCCTGCATTTGCCTCATATTCTATAAAGCATCTGTCAGGGGAGTTGAGAGAAAAGGAGGGGGGTAGGGAGGTAAAAGCCAGGACACGCTGTGCTGGGATCAACACGTGTCTGCAAAAGCCTGGAGGTTCCACAACAATCTGTTCCACTTGGTTTACTCCTGCGCTGTGACCTCGATTTTTGACTGTTGTTGGAGCTTCTTTGCACTCCGAGTTGACACAAGCACAGCACAGACAGCTACCCGGCCACCCGCCCGCCCGCCCAGCCAGCCAGCCAGCCAGCCAGCCATGCAGGATTGGGTCTGGGTGTCTGTGTGGAGGAGGGACAGAGTGGAGGAGCAGCTCAGCTCTGAGCCAATAGAGAAGAAGAGGGGAGTAGGAGCTGTGTCTGCATTAGTGTCCCTCTGTCCTGGGTTGCATAGTATATCAGTAGAACATGGCACTCCTGAAAAAATACACTTCCAATTGGTGTCATTTAGACCTCTGCCCCTGGATTTCAGATAGCTGCTCTGTGTAGGGGTCATTACAGGCTGAAGGAATAATTGGTAATTGAGTAACAGGCTTCCCTAGCGCAGGCAGGCAGAGCAACAGAACACTGCAGCAACACTAGGGGTCAGTGGCCATCCATGTAAACATGTTGTGGGGGTGTAGAACACGGTTCCTATATACTCCAAATTAAGAGCAAAGTTACAGTATGAGGACAGTTGTTCCAATACTACGAGACACAGCTCATCTACTGAATTACAGTCCATCGCATTTCTAACTGTTTTTATTCAAGATAATGATGATGATGACCATGATGATCAAATATGTTAATATATATATATATATATATATACATATATATATATATATATATATATATATATATATATATATATATATATATATATATACGATTTATTATCACAAATAGCTGTAGCATATATATTTGTACATAGGGAACTCCCATACAATTAGTCACATCCTTCACATCCATCTTTCCTTTACCCTCACACATTTGGTACCAAAATACTTATAGTAGTATTCTCAGAGCAGGTCTGTTGCTTTTTCTTTTACCCACTAAAGTGGTAGAGCAAAACAGTGGTGACATGGTGGTCTAGTAATTATCTAATTGTTTGAGCTATGTCTATCTTTGATTTATGGTGTTGTATCAGTGGCTGACCTGATTTATAATGAGGTCTCCCCACTTGTGAAAATATGAACCGTAACTATGTGGCACCAGCCCAATTATTTCTTTGTGAAGCTCAAGCTCCTGTCAACATTGATGGTGTGCATCGCAAATAGCTGCCATCCAAGCTTTCGCCTAATAACAATAATATGATCCATCATTTTAGATTGGCGCAATCGCACCTCCCACCCTGCACTCTTTTTTATTTACTGTGGAGATCCATGTAAAATAGATGCACCCTCATTTGTTAAGAATCTAATCAGACATTATCACTAATGGACCATATTTGTATGTAGATGTTGTTTGCTAGAGGGGAGGGAGATCCCTGGTATGTTCTACCTGATCACTGTTCGCTGGTGGTGACTGCATAGTGTGTCTGAAAACCACAGGAGCAGCTGGGAAACAAAGGGACACCCCCTTTCATAAATCCTACATGCCTCCCACTATCAAGTTCAGGCCACAATGTCAAAAAACTGGGCCCTAAGTGGAGCAAGTTGCTTGGCACAAGGACAAAGCTGACAGAAAACATAAGGCCCCCACACTCTGTCTGGACAGCAGGAAGCCAGGAGCGCTGTGTTTGAAGAATAGACTGGGCCGCAAACACATCCACTATACAGATGAGCTGCCCCCTTCAAATTAGCACTGAGCAGGGTGACTACTGCTGGTGGCTGATGAAGATAGGCACGGCTGCCACTATTTGTGCCGTTAAGGAATTCATCAAATTAATTACTGGTGCCTCCTTTATTTTGAGGCCTGTAAATAGGGACTCAGACTAGGCCTGGCAGAAGGGCCTAATACACCCAGAGTCCCTCCATGCACATCATTCATTGAAAACTTTGCCGGCTTGACAAATTGGAATGATGAATCTATCTTCTATGAATAGCTTAGGAAAAAAATGCATAATCAGTCAAAAACATAGACACAACATCTCTCTGGCTTTGCAGCATATTGTAATCCATTAGGGTGAGAAGGCATGGCTTTGGGAAAAGACTTCCCTTCGCTCTTCTAGCTCGATTGATAACTTTGGCTTCTGGATTTAATAGAGTGGTCAAGGTGGAGCTGTTCCTTTGTATAGTTCAGGAGGAATAAAACAGAAAGCATCATAAATCAAACTGTTGTTCTTTGCCATAGAATATAGACGGACTTGAGTCTATAATCTCTCTCATATCAAACCAATACTCATAGTCAATGCTCATACACTCTATTGTATGCTTAACAAAATGAGTATCAAACAGGACAATTAAATAGCTTATGTACTTCATGTGGAATTACAAAAATGATTAAAATGTTGGAACACAAGCTATCTATTCTCAGAGGAAAGCACGTGTCTTTGGTTTATATGGTTGCAGTAAATATGAAGTAGTTATATAATATTGCATGACATGAGGGGAGGGGTATTTAAAGCTATTCTGAGAGAGAACGTTATGCATCACATGATTAATTATATAGTTGCCTTAACATTTTAAAATGACGGTTTTCCCTCGAGTTTCATCTTGATGCCTCCTTTTGGAGGTATACAAAATAACAAAGGGTTCTTCTGTGTGTGGTTTGATTTAGAGTGCATTTATTGATAGATACTTAGCAGTAGCAGATCACAAGGCCAAAACCACAATTTTTTGTTTTGTTTGCGGATATACACATAATTTATCATTTCCCCCTCCAAATGCCTGTCATATTTGACTTACTAGGCCAACAAGATTACTGTATTTGTCATCAGAATTAGTTTGCATACAGAATAAGAGAGCTGTGAGGATGCGTGACCAGAGCTTGGGGTCTTGGTAGGGCAAGTCAGCGGTTGTCTGTACAGTCTGACAGGTGACCAGGTGGTGCTGTGGTGAATTATTCATAGTATGAGAGAAACTTACTGTTGTTCACTGGAGGTGCTACTGGTACTGACATATGATAGATCTTAGGAAGACAAACACAGAATAGTCATCTTGTCACAAAAATTATCTTCATATATATATAGATTTTATGAGTGGAGTTGGGGGTACTTTTGTGATCTGAGAAAACAGTATCTGTCATGAATAGTGTTACTACAGTATACTGTTTACACAGTTGAGCATTGGTTACTAAAATAGAAACAAAACATACAACAGAAATGTGTGTATGAGTGTGCATGCAGAAAATGTGTGAAGGTTGCTGATGTGAAGGACACACCTTTCCTATGGTAAGTAGTCATTCTTAATAGGTTTTGGTTTGGGTGTGAAACATGGGTGTGCCAAGCAGGTATGGGACATTACTGTCATCCCTTGGGAAAACTGTAGACTGATATCAGTTCAGAGACAACCAAGATAGGACAAGGAGCCCAAAAAATTTCTCAGATGGATGAAAGTCCACCCAAACCATAAAACCTGCAAGACAATGAGTTTCCCTATACCCTCTAAGAACTGCTCACATGTTCATCATATTGATTGAATTATGTTATTACGTGGATTTCTGAAGGTACTGAAATCAAAGTTATCAAAGTTTATATTTTTTTCTTAAAAAAAAATGTTATTATAAACTGTGTGGTTCGAGCCATGAATGCTGACTGGCTGAAAGCCGTGGTACTGTATATCAGACCGTATACCACGGGTATGACAAAACATTTATTTTTACTGTTCTAATTACGTTAGTAACCAGTTTATAATAGCAATAAGGCACCTCAGGGGTTTGTGGTATATGGCCAATATACCACGACTAAGGGCTGTTTCCAGGCACTCCGAGCTGCCTTGTGCATGAGAACAGCCCTTAGCCGTGGTATATTGGCCATGTACCACACCTCCTTGGGGCCTTATTGCTTAAGTATAACTAGATTATAATTAATATAGCAAATGTAATGACTTCAATGGCTATCGTAGGTTTTCATCTCATACTGTGTGTTTTGACTGTTATCTTCAAAGCTCAGAAATTACCAGACCTCTCTTATGTATGCATTTTAAAATGTACTTTACTTATGTCCTGGCTTAGAACTGTCACGGTCGTCCTCCTCTTCATCTGAAGAGGAGAGGCGAGATGGATCGGAAGACCAAAATGCGGCGTGGTAAGTGTCCATGGTAAATCTTTAATCAAGAAAGACTGAACACTATACAAACGAGTAACAAAAACAATAAACCAAATTCGACCGTGAAGCTACAAAATGAGACCTGTGCTGAAACAAGCCCTCAACATAGACAATCACCCACAAACAAACAGTGCAACCCAGGCTACCTAAGTATGATTCTCAATCAGAGACAACTAATGACACCTGCCTCTGATTGAGAACCATACTAGGCCGAAAACATAGAAATGCCCCAAAACATAGAAAAACAAACATAGACTGCCCACCCAACTCACGCCCTGACCATACTAAATAAATACAAAACAACGGAAATAGAGGTCAGAACGTGACAAGAACACATGGAGTATCAAAATGTATCTACTAAACTTGTTCGTATACTTCCTTTTTCAATACATTGGTCAAAGCACTTTCATACCACTGAAAAATGTAGTTAGCAGAAGTTTTCCATAAACCACAAAGCCACTTAATTTTAAGGCTTGAACTAACCATGACTCCTTAAATGATTATTCATTTGCCCAAACTGTTTTTCTACTGGCCTTGAATAAGGTTAGCTGTCATGCACCAATTGACACATTTTGCAAATGTAGACATATAAATGGTATGTTAATATAGGGGCACCACACAACAAACTAGCTCTAGTAGAATTGTAGAAAATAGAGATTTCAGAAAAATCCAAATAGTTTTAGAATACTGCTTTGTTATATTAACACTGTAGACAGTAGCAATACGATTAATCTACAGGGCATTCGTAAAGTACTCAAACCCCTTGACTTTTTTCACATTTTGTTACGTTACTGTCTTATTCTAAAATTTATTAAATTCATTTTTCCCTCATTAACTACATACAATACCCCATAATGACAAAGTGAAAACAGGTTTTAAGAAATGTTTGCAAAGGTATACATTTTTTTTTTTTAAATACCTTATTTATATAAGTATTAAGATCCTTTTGCTATGAGACTTGAAATTGAACTTGTTGAACATGTTGTTTCCACTGATCATCTTTTAAATGTTTCTACAACTTGATTGGAGTCCACCTGTGGTAAATTCAATTGACTGGACATGATTTGGAAAGGCACACACCTGTCTATATAAGGTCCCAAAGTTAACAGTGCATGTTAGAGCAAAAAACAAGTCATGAGGTGGAAGGAATTGTCCGTAGAGCTCCGAGAGAGGATTGTGTCAAGGCACAGATCTGGGGAAGGATACCAAAACATTTATGCAGCATTGAAGGTCCTCAAGAACACAGTGGCCTCCATCATTCTTAAATGGAAGAAGTTTGGAACTGGCCACCTGGCCAGCTGGCCACCTGGTCAAACTGAGAAGTCGGGGGAGAAGGGCCTTGGTCAGGGAGGTGACTAAGAACCTGATAGTCACTCTGACAGAGCTCCAGAGTTCCTCTGTGGAGATGGAAGAACCTTCCAGAAGGACAACCATCTCTGCAGCACTCAAACAATCAGGCCTTTATGGTAGAATGGCCAGACAGAAGCCACTCCTCAGTAAAAGGCACATGACAGCCTGCTTGGAGTTTGCCAAAAGTCACCTAAAGGACTCTCAGACCATGAGAAACAAGATTATCTGGTCTGATGAAACCAAGATTGAAGTCTTTGGACTGAATGCCAAGTGTCTTGCCTGGAGGAAACCTGGTAGTATCCCTCCGGTGAAGCATGGTGGTGGCAGCATCCTGCTGTGGAGATATTTTTCAGCGGCAGAGACTGGGAGAAAAGTCAGGATCGAGGGAAAGATGAACGGGACAAAGTACAGAAAGATCCTAGATGAAAACCTGCTCCAGAGTGCTCAGGACCTTAGACTGGGGTGAAGGTTCACCTTCCAAAAGGACAAAGACGCAGAAGTGGCTTCGAGACAAGTCTCTGAATGTCCTTGAGTGGCCCAGCCAGAGCCCGGACTTGAACCTGATCGAACATCTCTGGAGAGACCTGAAAATAGCTGAGCAGCGACGCTCTCCATCCAACCTGACAGAGCTTGAGAGGATCTGCAGAGAAGAATATGAGAAGCTCCCCAAATACAGGTGTGCCAAGTTTGTAGCGTCATACCGAATAAGACTCGAGGCTGTAATTTCTGCCAAAGGTGTAGCTTGATGAAGAAAAAAAATATTTAATACATTTTAGAATAAGTCTGTAACGTATCAAAACGTGGAAAAAGTCAAGGGGTCTGAATACTTTGTGAATGCACTGTAATGGTCCATTGGAATCGGCACAGAATTAAAAGAAATCACAAGCTCAATTTCTACCTCTAATGATCAAAGTACAATTTTATTTGGGCAATATTCTGATTGAAATGAAGAAAGTGGACAAAATATCTCAGTTAGTTACATGTCATTTTACTATCTCAGAGAGCCGGCAAAATCATTATTCATGAGTTTCTGCCCTGAGCTTATCGCTTGCATTAACTGCAAAATATTTATTCTTCATAATATCAATCCCAGGAGCGCTCCAGGAGATAGAAAAAATATAAATCAGAGGGAAATCTTGTTAGCGGGGATGAAGTCGGGTTTTAGGGGAGTGGAAAGTCAGCCACGGTGTCCGGGGAAAAAAATATGCAGTGGTTTCCCTGATATATTTTTAGAAATCAATTTGTTTTACATAGCTGGCACATATGAGGAAATATCAGATGCCCTCTGTCGACATGAGGCACATGTAAAAACAAAAGAAGAAAAAAAGGCATTTTCATATTTATTTTACTTAAGGACATTAGACATGCTGAATTAAATGAATGTAGAATGTAGATCTACTGTATAATTGATTAAGACAATCAAATAACAGTTCTATGGTAGTGTAAGTTCTTAATATACAGCAAACTGCAACTATTCACCATAGGAAAAAGTGTAGATTCAGAGTATTGTTTTAACAGCCTTGGCTGATGTAATGGAGTGGGTCTTTGATTGAAATCCTTGTCATGGAGCGTGACATGAGTGTTTCCTCTCCAGTCTCCTATTATCAGCTGAGCCTGTGGTGCGCAACCTAATCCCTCTTCATCAACGCAGTGTGGGCAGCAGTCGCAAAGATGTGACCGTCAATTAATCACTCCCTACCCCCCAGACCAATCCCGGCCCCTGCACAGATGTGAGGCCTCATTGCTTTTAAACACAGCTTTTAAAGATCTGGTACAGATGTGAGACTGGCGCAGACTGGCTGGGGCAAAGGGCTTCCTGTGGCCAGTGAGGTTGTCCCCAGTATGAATGGCAGCCAGCCCTGAGGAGAGGTCACAGTGAGAGTGAGCACTAACAGATTAACCGCTGAGCTGAGCTTTAACTACTTCAGGTCATGGCTCAGACCATCCTGGAGGAGTAAGTTTACATCTGAGGAGTTAACTCCTCTACTCCAGCACCACTGGTTGTGGTAGTATATCACTAGTAGTAGTTTGTACTACAGTCAACTTTGCCACTGCCACAAGTCTTCTTGGTGGCAGTAATTTTGTGCATTGACCATTTATTTCAAAACGTTATTCGAAAGTAATGGTTATTTCATGATAGCTCATGCAGACTACATTGCATGCCTGAAGAGTCAGAGCAGCTGGCAAGTTAATTTGTTCAGTTTTAATGTCTGGGTTTGTCTGCTCACCAGCTAAGCTTCTTTCTGAGACACCCATTGTCTCATTAGACTTCTTCTGAATATGAGATAAAGCAATTCCCTTGAAGCCCAAAAACACAAGACAGATATAACATGAGTTCGCTCACCTTACGTTTCATTAAAAAGCAGGTAACCGTCATTTCAAAGTGCATTTTTCAGTCGGCCCCTGTGCTTTCAACTCTCTCAGAGTGCACTATACTTTTTAACACCTAGCAATATAATATTCCATGTAAATTTAAGCATCTGAAGTCCAGTAGCTTAGAGCACTGCAGAACAGAGGGCTGCAGAGTTCATAAATGAGTAAAAATCTCCAAATGAGTTTGCTGACCCCTTAAACTCCATGAAATTAATATAAGCAGACATCCTGCATGCTGAGGGCCACTGCAAAGCTGGAGAGGATCACTTAAGCTCTCAGAGTTTCCTACAACTTTTATAAGCTGACTTTCAAGACACATTGTAGCCGCTTATTGATGGTGACAGGGAGCAATATGGAAGCAAATAAACCTTTACTGCCTTCACTTAACCCCTCGTACAAGAACAGGGGGAATACTGGCATTGCGCCATGTAACATCACCCTTGGTGCCTGCACAGGAAACAGAACCCCAAGGACCCCCGTCCTTGATTTAAGTAACCTAGTCATCTGTGACTGCCCTGTGAAAAGAGGTTATTGAATTATAGCGTGTGTGGATTCTCTTTCTTTCTTTCTTTCTTTCTTTCTTTCTTTCTTTCTTTCTTTCTTTCTTTCTTTCTTTCTTTCTTTCTTTCTTTCTTTCTTTCTTTCAATAAACTGAAGTGTTTGGTAGTTGCTGTATTTAATTGACCTCATCTTTAGTCTATGTGATCTTGTGTTAAATGCTAATAATATTTTTCGGGACATACTTAAGTGTGGGCTTTATTAATTACAAAGATGTGAATAACAAGTCCTGTATGATTTTATATGAATTCTCTGGTTGCATTTCTCTGCATAGCTATGCAGCATTTATCTGGCATCATATTTAGTCTGGGAGCAGTGTTTTCTCTGATGGGAAGTTACTGTAAATCCTATGGGACCTCTTCATCCCTCACCTTCAGCAGTGCACAACTACTGAGCCAAGTTAAATCCCTTGTAGAGTTGCTTCTCTCCTTAGTCCTGCTCTAGACAGCGACTCTGTGAAGAATGTCTGGATATGATTTGAAAGTTTCTGAACTATAGTTTACCTTATCTAACTAAAGAAAGTTTATTCACATGGCCTGTGTGTCAGTTCTTCCATTTGGTTGAGATTACAACACCTTTCTTGCGTTACCTTACCTTTTAACCTGAAAATGCATAAAGAGTTCTCATAATTATTTCCGCTAGCCTAGGAGCGTGGATATTAAGTGTGACGATATGACAAGTGCACTTCTCCACTTTTCCACCCATATGAATCTTAATGCTAGTTATAAAAGGTGAAATATGATAAATCTGTGGTGTCCCAGAGTGTGGATATTTAGGCAGTTGGTACCATATTAACATGAACAGGCTTCAGGAAATAAAGAGAGGGAAATGACTGTTTGAATATGATCAATTATAGAGAGACGCCAGGGGTGTATGCTTGGGGTTAGCCATTACAGTTAGACAGCTGGCTCAGGTTAAGCAGCCTGTTTTTTTAGGGGGAACGGGGCAGTTTGATAAAGGAAGACACACAAAGGTATTTAATGAGGATGAAAATGGCTTCTCCCACAAGGATGAACTTCCACTAATGAGTTTTCCCCCTCAATCCTGAGAGGGGATTTACAGGAATAATCCTAACAAGTTCTGGCTTTACGGGGGATAGGATTATGTCACATATTTCAGTTTGAACTTGCAGTGAGAAAGTGGCAGGGTGGAAATATCCCAAATAGCTCCAAGTGTTTTCTGGTAGTAGCTCAGACCATGCAGACAGTTAATACAGCCACAGATGTCTGAGGAACAGAAATATTCACTAAGAAAGAGGGGTCTTTCCACAAAATGAACCAAACAGATTGATTAAATCTGAACACCTGAAACAATACATTTTAATATGAAGTTGAGAACAAGGTTCATACTTTATACTGCATAAAGGAACTATCAATATAATGTACTGTAACATCAAATCATACATTGTTGACAAATATCTTAAGTAAATCATAAGTGCTCTATACAATAAAATAATCTGTTTGAAAGAATATGGTCCTCAAGTATTTACTCAAAATCTGCAGTTAAAGGTCACACTTTAGAAACGGTGAAAATATGTCCATGGTCTACAGACCAGTAGATGGCAGACTTGTATTGTTCAAACCATATGCAACACAACAACAAAGTATGTGCTGGCTACTCCTATCACTGTACTTCTCTAAACCAAGGTCTTCCGACACACATCACGTGGCAAATATGTTTTTGTTCTGGGTTTGATAGTTAAGTGCACTAATATCATGCCACTGGCTCCCTTAGGTACTCTATTATGTTAACTCTGGCATTTTACTATTGTGCTTTCAATTGTAAACTGGAGCTACATAAAGCTAATTGAGTGTCTTTTGATGCACCATTACATTTATGTGCTGTGCATAACCCTGTAGTCCTTAGACTCTTAAACTGTAATGTGTTACCATGAAGAGCCAAGCAGATCAACAGCATCTATAGAAGAAGCATCAATGAGTACATATTCATGCAGTACATAGTTATGCATGCAGCACATAGTCATACATGCAGTGCTTTCTGTGGAGGGGATTGACTAACGGTGAAGGATAGAATATGATACATTGAGCACATAATGACTGACACAGTCTATGTTGTCTTCATTCAGAATTCTGAGCAAGGGTGTGGTTTAACTGATTTCTGCTGTCATGGAGGGTGACAGTGGATAAGAAACCGACGGTCTGGTTTGTGAAGGTAACCACTGCTTTATTAGATCCCCATTGGACCATAAACTAAGCTGTCACATCCTGATGGGTTCCCCATGAATACAAAGTGCCAGAGGTGCCAGGCATGCAATGTTTAGCCTCCAGCACAGATATGAGGGAAATATTACAGACAGTTTTTAGAGTGATGTTCAAACCTCACATACTGTAACACTCCAAAATGCTCGTACCATGTTCACAGCATGCTTGAAGCGTTAGATTAAACTAAATAAAGCAGTCTCACAAATGTGTTCACGCATCACTACGCAATGTACAATATACTGTATGAGAAATCAGCAAATTATTTTCATGGACTTTGTAAAATTATCATTTCCACTTACACAATATTTTGATTGGTTAGGTATTCTCTGTTGCTTGTCATTTTTTCTTGACCTTTTTATATTCCTACAGTATGACGTATTTCAGAAGGTAACAGCTGGCCAGGCAATGGCCACAACCTAAATAATGCAGCCCTGATAAATATTGCACATTCACTGTTACTCAAAAAAGAAATAAGCCAACACAAGACACCTCCTTTGACTATAAAAAACAGTCCATTTCAAGTTTAGACTTTTGACCTCAACACATGTCAAAATAAACATGTTTCCATTTTGTATTTTAATGGAATGAACATTTGTCCACCTCAAGTAACGTCTTTAGATCACAGATGTGTAAGACAATCAACAATGGAAGTGGCAGGACTCTTACATTAGATAATGGGGAACCACCCTGACAGACAAGGTATTTCAGTCCTGAGACATATATAGGAGAGAATAAGTTTCATTTGGAAAGTTGGAGTGTATTGTTATTTGGCGAGTTGGTAGAGGATCTAACGTTGATTATTATTGTTCCTAAACTTGACCTTAGTAACCCCACCAACCACTTAAAAATACTCTCTGAGTAGTTAATTACTACAACTATACTGAACAAAAATATAAATGCAACATCCAACAATTTAAAAAATGTTACTGAGTTAGAGTTCATGGAAGAGAAATGAACATTCAATTCTCTGGCAACAGCTCTGATGGACATTCCTGCAGTCAGCATGCCAATTGTACACTCACTCAAAACTTGAGACATCTGTGACATTGTGTTTTATGACAAAATTGCACATTTCAAAGTGGCCTTTTATTCTCCCAGCACAAGGTCCACCTGTGTAATGATCATGCTGTTTAATCAGCTTATAGATATGCCACAACTGTCAGGTGGATTGATTATTTTGGCAAAGGATAAAGGCTCACTTAAAGGGTTGTGAACAACTGTGTGCACAACATTTGAGAGAATTAAGCTTTTTGTTCATATGGAACATTAAGGATTTATTTTATTTATTTCAGCCTAGAAACATGGGACCAACACTTTACATATTGTGTTTATGTAGCGTAGCTTCCCTCTGACAGGTGAGATGGATATCTGTGGTGTGTCTCCCCACGTTGTTCAGTGATTTACATGGCTGTTTACAAGGCTGATCTGTGTCCCTTGTGGCTGTCCTGTTTACTCTGTGCTGCTGGGAGGCAGCTGACCACTAACGTCACAAATAAATCATCTGGAACCCCATCAAAAATGTTCGGTCGAGAATCTGAATAACAGCCTCTTATTCTTGTTCATAACTAGTCAGGGCTAGAATTGTGCTTGAAGTACTAAGTGCATTTTCAACCTTGTTTGTATTTCACAATACACTTGCGCATTCACTGGTTAGCTTGTGGATGATAATGTTTAAACTGTTTAAACTAATGACAATGCAGATTAAGTTTAAGTTAAACATCAAACGTTGTGTTTTTGATAGAGGAAGAAATAAAAGTGAAAAATAAGCATTTTCAAATGATTTTATTCAAACTTTTTGTAAAATTACAAAAATTTAAGTTTAACAGAAACCCACTGGGTTCAGATTGACTGATGTATGGAATAGCAACATGCCATTCTGATACAATCTAACACATACAGTAGTATGGTAATATGTCTTTGTATTCATCCTGCAAAAGTATACATTTCAATAGATAAACTGGTAAATAGCAACATGATAACTAACATATATACATACGTCTGTACCTGATAAACATTCACAACACTGCATGATCCAAGGTTTTGCCTAGGCACTCACAATTCAAAACCAACAATGTAAACTCACCATCAGTTACATTTCAGATAAGGCAACATATTCTGAGAAGGAACAACTCCAAGGTCAAAATATCCACCTGGAATTAATACCTTTGCGTAACTTTTGAACTATCAAAGCATATTACTCTTTCTGCTCAGACATTTTCAACGTTTTAGTTACAATGTATCAAAAAGAACGCTCATGTTTTATTATACACCCTGAACAGGAAAGGATTCACGACATACGGGAATAAATCTATTGTAGATTTCAACAACAAAATCTGTTTCAGTAGCTTTCAAATTGCTTTACATTATATACAGTAGATAAGGTGTGTTATCTTATATTATGTTGCACCTACCTGCTACAACAATGTGCTGTGCAGTAATTCCATTTCCAATAACAGTCATGTAAAGAGTAGGCTCCATTTCTCAACACAGCCTAGTATATAATCATTCAAAAAAATACTGTTAATCTGCTTTAAATCCAAAGTTTAATTAGTTCATGACTTGATCACTCTATATTACACTCTTTCCACCACAATATAAATATTGTGCAACATTGCAATTTGAAGGCATCACTTTGGTTCTTTAACAGATGATGTAGAGGCTCAACATTTAGCCTAACTATGGACTGGGTGGGAATTAACCTGTTATGAATGAAGACCGTTGTTAGAAAGCAGAAAAGTAACATTTAGCCTGAAGCACTACTCAGAATAAGTCAAATGTTTACTTAACAATGTGAGACACCAAATGTGAGAACTCACCTCAGAGTACAGTGGTGGAGGCTGGAACCTGAACTCCTGGATGTAAACAAAGGCTGGTCCACCAAGCTGTCTCTCTAACTCCTCGGACTGAGAGTAAGAGGGGCTGTGCAGTTCAAACTCTTCCTCAGACACCACATCTGCATAGTTAGGGGGGGCTGGGGATTAACCAGAAGGTAAACAACGTCAGAATCAACTTTGTATCTACTCAAAACTGTGTTGGTGAAAGCTTCAACACAAATACATGAAGGTAGACCATGACAATAAACGGGAGTTCGTATATGTTCATATGTGTGTGTGTGAGAGCATTTTTGTAATGCCTCTCCTTACCTTCAGGCACTTCAGGAAGCGCCAGTGCGAGCCAGCTCATGTCCATGCTGAAGTGACTGCTCAAGCTGGAGCTCCTGCTGTCAAGGCCATTGTATGGTATACTGCCAATCACAATGGGAAGCTCCACCTTGAGTTTCTTAGCACCTGGTATTTGTGCCATGACCTCCACATAGGAAAGGAAATAAGCAGGCATACATTATACCATCTGAATGCTGACTTAGTTGAAAACACCTTATTTACCTATTACTTACTGTAGCATACACACATCAAGGGAAAAAAAATGCAGATGATATAACAACACAACGTTGTCTACAATGGCATTATTTACCACACTTTAACAATTTAATAGATTAGAGTAACAAAGTATCCATAGAAAAGGGCACTCACTACCAGGGAGTATTCCACTCTGATGACTGAAGAGTTGAGAATTGAGGCAGAGACAAGTGGGATCTTCAGTGTTTTTCCATTCCAGGTGTCTGTGCAGCCTGATGGAATGTGGTTACCCCTCACACTGGCAACCAACTTTGTATGACTTTTTGTTTTGCCATTTGCCATGAAGGTCTGTATTTGGTAGATAGCTGCTTTAGGCACGATGAGTCGAGAAGAAAAGTTCTCAATCACAGCATAGATGGGGATTGACTCTCCTAGAATGAAGAAATGAATCTTGAGGAAAAATATGAATCTTGAGGACATTGCACTATAATTTAACTGTTGTTATTAGAGACATAGCACATCTTCATCCATTATAACATGAATGATGAAAAACAAACTTTAGAAACATTTTTACCGTTACAGTAGCCCCTTCTGTTGATATTGACATTCAGAGAGATGGGGCCTGAGGTAAAAATCCAACAGCCAATCATCTTCTTGTTGTTTGTAGACACAGAGGACTGTAAAATAATGACAAACGAGTCAAGGGAGATTTCCAAGAATGCTACTTTCACTTAACATTTTGCTAAATGTTTTGTGGTTACTGTCAGATACACCAACAACATTTAAAAGTAGTTCCCACAGTCAGACTTGAACATCTAAAAGGTGTCATCTATGTTTTAATAGACAGCAAGATGGTTGAGAGCCAATGTGTTGCATGTATGAAAACCAAACTGACCATCCTTTCCATCCAACTCACAAAATGGTTAAAAACATACAGTAGGACAAAACATACAACACACACAAAAACTGACGTGCCAATGCAATCTATTTTGAAGACGTATCACTCACCAGTAACCATGGGGAATTGACATCAACATGGCTGATAACAGAGAATTCTCTGTTGACAGTTTGATCTTGATTCAAGGGCCTCTGTAATACAGCTGTCACCTCATAGCAAACACTCCCATACTTCCCCTTGAAAGAGGTAACAAGGGGCCTGGAAGACATTATGGAATGTCACTCATTATTAATTTGACAAAAAAGCCTAATTAATTCATTGCATGCTGAAAAGTGTACAATGGAAGTCTCCATTAGCTGTTGCAGTTAGTACAGTAGCCAGACATCATCATGAGGCAAATCAAGCTTTGATTGCATAATTTCCTATTCCGCCTGAAAAGTCTCACTCACGTTTGAGTGAGCTCCACATGAAAGGGGAACTCATAATGCCCTTCATCAAGACTGGTGAATTCCTCACCATCTGAAACAAAAGACAATTCAGTCAAATATAGTAATCAACATTTTACAACAATTTTAAAGGTCTAGCGATTCCATAACTTCCTAAAGGTAGTGTACATTACAGCCCTGAAAAAAATATTTGTTACATCAAAATCCAGCCTGGTCTCATAGACTAGATATAACATAGTAATGTAAAGAGGGTGGATGGATGGATGGGTAGCTGTATAACGTGAACGTCTAGCAACTCAAAGGTTGCGTGTTCGAATCTCAGCATGGACAACTTTAGCAACTTTTCAACTATTATTTATTTGTTCTTTGCAACTACTTAGCATGTTAGCTTTCATATGCCTTATTAACAAACAACTATGCAATCTGTAAATACAAATACAATGGTAAAATGACAAGCCTAGTTGGTTTAGCCACGGAAAAAGACAGGAACCTTTCCCCTAGCATGATTGGCTGAGATAATGGTTAGTTTGGACAGATGAGTTCGGATTGGTCTGCCATGAAGCATGCTTCTGTCTATAACATGAGCTGGTAAGTATGTGTAGATAATCCTTGCTACTGCTGATTTTTTTTAAAGATATAACGTTAGCCATAGAGATCTGCAAAAGTGCTGCTACTGCTCTCAACATTGCTGCCCAGAATATAGCGGGCTCTATCAACAAAGTTCAGTGGGAAAAAGTTTTGATGGACTACTTTTCTGCACAAGGTCAGTGTGAACCAGAGTTACTCAACCAGACCCATCAAGTTAGCCAGGTGTGTCTGGGGGTAATTATGGCCATCTATTGTATTTAATGAACACATGTACATGTCCAAACAATAGTGACCCATCCACTTTGCTAGATGTCTGTGTGTGTGGGGGGAGGGGGTTATAGCATTTATTTCACATGACCCATACATTTAGAAAAGTGTCTGGGTGAACTTGAACTTATTTGAGGAAAAGATCATGATCATAAGAAAGCAAATTACGGACTCCTCTTTAAATCTGCGTATTCCTCCAAAGCTCAGTTGTCCTGAGTCTGCACAACTATGCCAGGACCTAGGATCAAGAGAGACACTCAAGTGTTTTAGTACTATATCTCTTGATACAATAATGAAAATAATCATGGCCTCTAAACCTTCAAGCTGCATACGCGCTAGTGGCCCTATTCCAACTAAACTACTGAAAGAGCTGCTTCCTGTGCTTGGCTCTCCTATGTTGAACATAATAAACGGCTCTCTATCCACCGGATGTGTACCAAACTCACTAAAAGTGGCAGTAATAAAGCCTCTCTTGAAAAAGCCAAACCTTGACCCAGAAAATATTTTAAAAACGATCGGCCTATATCGAATCTTCCATTCCTCTCAACATTTTTAGAAAAAGCTGTTGCGCAGCAACTTTCTGAAGACAAACAATGTATACGAAATGCTTCAGTCTGGTTTTAGACCCCATCATAGCACTGAGACTGCACTTGTGAAGGTGGTAAATTACCTTTTAATGGCGTCAGACCGAGGCTCTGAATCGGTCCTCGTGCTTCTAGACCTTAGTGGTGCTTTTGATACCATCATCCACCACATTCTTTTGGAGAGATTGGAAACCCAAATTGGTCTACACGGACATGTTCTGGCCTGGTTTAGATCTTATCTGTCGAAAATATATCAGTTTGTCTCTGAATGGTTTGTCCTCTGAAAAATCAACTGTAAATTTCAGTGTTCCTCAAGGTTCCGTTTTAGGACCACTATATATTTTACCTCTTGGGGATGTCATTTGAAAACATAAAGCTTTCAACGCTATGCGGATGTAGCCGATGTGAAATGGTTAGCTAGTTAGCCGTGGTGCGCGCTAGTGGCGTTTCAATCGGTGCCGTCACTTGCTCTGAGACCTTGAAGTAGTGGTTCCCCTTGCTCTGCAAGGGCTGTGGCTTTTGTGGAGCAATGAGTAATGATGCTTCGAGGGTGACTGTTGGTGTGTGCAGAGCGTCCCTGGTTCACGCCCAGGTCGGGGCGAGGGGACGGACGTAAAGTTTATACTGTTACACGGATGACACACAGCTGTACATTTCAATGAAACACGGTGAAGCCCCAAAATTGCCCTCGCTAGAAGCCTGTGTTTCAGACATAAGGAAGTGGATGGCTGCAAACTTTCTACTTCTAAACTCAGACAAAACAGAGATGCTTGTTCTAGGTCCCAAGAAACAAAGAGATCTTCTGTTGAATCTGACAATTAATCTTGAGGGTTGTACAGTCATCTCAAATAAAACTGTGAAGGACTTTGGCGTTACTCTGGACCCTGATCTCTCTTTTGACAAACATATCAAGACTGTTTCAAGGACAGCTTTTTTCCATCTACGTAACATTGCAAAAATCAGAAACTTTATGTCCAAAAATGATGCAGAAAAATGTATCCATGCTTTTGTTACTTCTAGGTTAGACTACTGCAATGCTCTACTTTCCAGCTACCCGGATAAAGCACTAAATAAACTTCAGTTAGTGGTAAATACGGCTGCAAGAATCCTGACTAGAACCCCAAAATTGTATCATATTACTCCAGTGCTAGCCTCCCTACACGGGCTTCCTGTTAAGGCAATGGCTGATTTCAAGGTTTAACTGCTAACCTACAAAGCATTACATGGGCTTGCTCCTACCCATCTTTCCGATTTGGTCCTGCCGTACATACCTACACGTACACTACGGTCACAAGACGCAGGCCTCCTAATTGTCACTAGAATGTCTAAGCAAATAGCTGGAGACAGGGCTTTCTCCTATAGAGCTCCATTTTTATGGAATGATCTGCCTACCCATGTGAGAGACGCAGACTCGGTCTCAACCTTTAAGTCTTTACTGAAGACTCATCTCTTCAGTAGGTCATATGATTGAGTGTAGTCTGGCCCAGGAGTGTGAAGGTGAACGGAAAGGCTCTGGAGCAAAAAAACGCCCTTGCTGTCTTTGCCTGGCCGGTTCCCCTCTCTCCACTGGGATTCTCTGCCTCTAACCCTATTCCAGGGGCTGAGTCACTGGCTTACTGGTGCTCTTCCATGCCATCCCTAGGAGGGGTGCGTCACTTGAGTGGGTTGAGTCACTGATGTGATCTTCCTGTCTGGGTTGGCGCCCCCCCTAGGTTGTGCCGTGGCGAAGATCTTTGTGGGCTATACTCGGCCTTGTCTCAGGATGGTAAGTTGGTGGTTGAAAATATCCCTGTAGTGGTGTGGGGGCTGTGCTTTGGCAAAGTGGGTGGGGTTATATCCTGCCTGTTTGGCCCTGTCCGAGGGTCTCGTCGGATGGGTCCACAGTGTCTCCTGACCCCTCCTGTCTCAGCCTCCAATATTTATGCTGCAGTAGTTTGTGTCGGGGGGCTAGGGTCAGTCTGTTATATCTGAAGTACTTCTCCTGTCTTATCCGGTGTCCTGTGTGAATTTAAGTATGCTCTCTCTAATTCTCTCCCTCTCCTTCTCTCGGAGGACCTGAGCCCTAGGACCTTGCCTCAGGACTACCTGGCATGATGACTCCTTGCTGTCCCCAGTCCACCTGGCTGTGTTGTTGCTCCAGTTTCAACTGTTCTGCCTGCGGCTATGGAACCCTGACCTGTTCACCGGACGTGATACCTGTCCCAGACCAGCTATTTTCAACTCTCTAGAGACAGCAGGAGCGGTAGAGATACTCTCAATGATTGGCTATGAAAAGCCAACTGACATTTACTCCTGAGGTGGTGCTGACTTGTTGGACCCTCGACAACTACTGTGATTATTATTATTTGACCATGCTGGTCATTTATGAACATTTTAACATTTTGGCCATGTTCTGTTATAATAGCCACCCGGCACAGCCAGAAGAGGACTGGCCGCCCCTCATAGCCTGGTTCCTCTCCAAGTTTCTTCCTAGGTTTTGGCCTTTTAGGGAGTTTTTCCTAGCCACCGTGCTTCTACACCTGTATTGCTTGCTGTTTGGGGTTTTAGGCTGGGTTTCTGTACAGCACTTTGAGATATCAGCTGATGTAAGAAGGGCTATATAAATACATTTGATTTGATTTGGGTAAGCGTAATCTAATAATTATAAAGTATTTATACAGTATTTTTATCTGGACACTTTCAGAATAGGTCAGATTAGGATGTTGGTCAAGAACTAGATAAAGTGTATTTTTACCTGGAGTTTTTCTTTATTGTAAAGAGATGGGTGGGGCTAAGCCTTAAGAGGATGTGAATGATGCTGAATAGGTGTAGACAAAGAAGAGCTATCCAGTAGGTCTACCAAAAACATGTCAGGGCCATTTTCTCAACAAAAAAAAAGAAAAAAAAAAGAAACTGGGGTTACAAGTTCATCAACTTTCAAAGCAGAATTACGTTCTCATTGTTGCTCAACAGTGTATAATATACAATTTTGTAGCTCGGAGTCTCTACTTTTATCCAATGTAAAATAAAACACAATTTCAAAGCCTAGTGAATGTCTAGCAACCCAAAGGTTGCATGTTCGAATTTCATCAGACAACTTTAGCAACTTACAACTACTTAGCATGCCAGTTAACCCTTCCCCTAACCTCAATCCTTTTA
The DNA here is from genome assembly GCF_057628025.1 of Oncorhynchus mykiss. Taxonomy (NCBI): domain Eukaryota; kingdom Metazoa; phylum Chordata; class Actinopteri; order Salmoniformes; family Salmonidae; genus Oncorhynchus; species Oncorhynchus mykiss. Next base: position 71,661,220 of record NC_143023.1, on the reverse strand, counting down.
GCTAACCCTTCCCATTTAACCTAACCCTAACCCCCAGCCTAGCTAACGTTAGCCAGCTAGCTAACGTTAGCCGCAGCAAATTGGAATTCATGACATATTATACATTTAGCAAATTCTTAACATATCATACAAAATGGATTATGGACGTCCACAAATTAATACATACCATACGAAAAATAACACACTAAATTAAGTGTTCAAATTCACGTACAGAATAATATGAAATGCTCTGAGACCAGGTTCAAAATCAGATCAGTACCTGATGTTTCTTTGAGAGTTTGAGATATGCAGAAGTATTCCACCTGCTCACACTGAGATGATGTGTTTGCTATAACAGCACTGCTCGGTGATGATGCTTTTCGAGCCCCTTCACCCCAACAGACCTGGGCACATCCTCTGGTCGATATTTTGACAGCTTTGATTTGTACCGAAACACCCGTCGACACCTCGACCACAACGTGTCCAGAGAGAACTTCACCAGGACTGTATTCACGCTTGTCTTCATTGTTGAACATGATACAGAATACCTTCACTTTGTCAGCCATCGTTGGACGTTACTTATGTAAAAGGAGACAGGTGGTTTTATACATAAGTCTATAATGATGATGATCAGAAGCTCTAACTTTCTCACTAGAATAGATTGCCTATCGACTAGACTAGAAATATGAAAATCTTAAATGTACCTGTTGTCCTGGGATTCGATATGGGAACGTCAAACTCGAATTTGGCAATTGACCAGCTAGTAACACATTTCATGAGAAACAGTCAATAGAATAGGTCAAACACAATTGACATGATCATTGTTTTACATTACAGTAATTGGGCCAATTTCCCACGCTGTCCAGAGAAAGCGGGGTTGCAGAGCGAATGATTTAGCTACACCCAGAGAGCTCAGGGGCATATTCATTACGCGGATTCTGTTGAAAAACATTCTTAAACGGAAGCAAACAGAACGAAACGGGGAGGGACCTGTCTGAATTTCTCCAATAGAAACTCCCGTTTTGGACTAATGATTACACCCAAGTATACGCAATAATTGGGTTTGACTTTGGAACGTGTAGGCTCTACCATTGGACAGAATTTTCACTGTGATGACGGACTCTACACAGCCAAGAAAGTGCGATATTTACCATCACGCATGATACATTACATTGGTCCAATGGGGGACAAGCCAGTGCGCGTGAACAGTTGAGTCATGAGGAGATTCGATTATGTCTTTAGCCCCAAGGTGGGCGTAGTTTGCAACGTGTGATAAGTGATTGCATTCGTTTTGGAACCGGGCTTCATCCTGAGTCACAAAAAAGTGAGGTAGGTTATGCACGTGGCGTAATGTTTAGGATACTCTGTTTTCAAATATGCAAAAGTGATTGCTTTTGATAAAAACGGAAAACTAGTTTGAACATTCGAAGATATATTTTATGAAAAATAGATATTGTATGTTTCTGAATGACGCATCACGCTGTTGACAACATGACTGCAATGCAGAATACTGTCTGATTTTAGCAGGCTGCGCCTCCCTCACCGGCTTCGCCCGTGTGTTGCATTGTGGGTATACCAATCGTCCGACTTGCGACTACATCAGAGACAGTACAGTATGAAGATGGGCAGAAGCTGCTCCAGTGGATGCTGGTGGGAGGAGCTATAGGAGTACTGGCTCATTATAATGGCTGGAATGGAATTGATGGAGTCCAGTGAAAAACGTGGTTTCCATATGTTTGATGCATTCCATTTATTTAATTCCAGCCATTACAATGAGCCGACTTCTTATAGCTCCTTCCTACCAGCCTCCAGTGTGCTTCTCCAATAGAAATCCCCAATCACACTTGTAGGCGGTGTCATGGCAACGTTGGCAGCTAAATTCATGGGCAGAGGCGTCATCTGGTCTAATGGTCTGAATTGTGCATGTGCAAATCCTCAAATCAAAGACACTCCATCGATATAAAGTTGTTTTTGACAAAAATGTGTAATTTTGTCACTTTCATGTTGTTGGCGTAATAACTGCTGAAGACATTGGCTTGATTCTAGGTTGTGCCTTTAGATTTAATAAAAATTTACAACTAAGGAAACATTTTCACTTCTCTAATAGATTTTTCAAACCCCTAGTCTGCTTGGTCTGTTTCACAATTGTTCCTGGAAGTCTCGTGATTTTGTACCTCTGTGTTTAGAAACTCTGTGACTATATGTCAACTGCATGACCTTTACAACAACCATGTGATCAAAGGTCATGAACTTTCTACATTTCTGCAATTCCTCCTCACCAACTGCAACTTGAAGTCTGAACCAAGGCATTGTGGAAGACAACCAGTTTTTTTTGGAAGGAAAAGGCACTACATTCACAAAAATGCTTAATGTCGCCAACTAACATTGGTTATTGTCAATGCATGTTAATTGTTTTGGATGGATGACTATTTAGAGCTTAAATTCATCTTTATCCTTTCAATCTAATTACATAGGCCTACATGTGATCCACATTTCTAAATTAAATACGTGAAATATCCTACTTGCGACAATATAGCTAATGTATTTATCTAGATGTTGTTGTAATGCTGTGTCCTATGTTATAGCATAACATTTGTCTGGTCTGTAATATTGTTATCACCAAACAAATTCACATTTGTTGATTGTCTATCAAGTGTGAATAAAATTGAATACATATTGTAGGCTACACATGGGTTATTGTAGGGGAATTCTACACTGGCAATGTTAAAGGCTTAGTCTGAGCATGTGCCCCAGACTCTGGGTAAATATCAAGTGCATTTGACTGCTTGGCATATTGCTTGGCATGTTGTTTACTCAGTAATTTATGTGAACTGATGTATATGTAGGCTAATACTTTTCATATTGTTTACCCAGTAATTTATGTGAACTAATGTACATGTATAATCTAATCCTTTTCTGTGCAGTGAGTGTTTTGTCTTTCCTGTGATTGAATCAAATTATGTTCTTTACATGCTTACTGACAAAAGCAACATACAGGTTGAGCATTAAATAAATACAATCCAGGCTGTAGTGATGCTGACATGCAATAAATTACCATACGGTAAGAATCTTTGTGGACTCCATTTAATCACACCTGTTACAATTCCATTTTGCACGATCAAAAATAATAGTGGCATGATGTAATGGGAAACAACAGAGAATATCCCATATGCTGCAAAAACACCTATGTTCTCATTCTAGTAGCCCATGAACTCAATACCTGGTTATATTTTGAGAAAAACATCACAAGAATACAAAACAAGTCTTGTGAATGCTAGAAAGAGCTCGGGCCGGTATCCAATTACCTTATCAGGATATTAATTCCTTGGACCATTTTGATCTTGTTCAGCTTTGTGTAGGAAACTCGATAGCATCCATTTAATCTGCAACAACAATGGCGAAATCCATGTCTGCCATTGTCGCGTTTCCTAGAAACAGCAGTTGTCCGACTTGCTGTTGGTGCATATGTACCTCCCCCAACTTTGTCGACTTCCGTCTACTTTTGGCTTGCCATTCAAACTCGCCCACTAACTTGGCCAAAGCCTATGGGGAAATATATATTTTTGGGGGATAAACACTAAAAATAAGGTCTGTGGTAAACAGGCTTAGGATATCTTATACATTTTGTTCTATAAGTTAATCTTCATCAGCTAATTTCACTTTGTGGATTTTGAAGCATTTATGTAATCAAAACAAGCACAGAAAGCTGACTGATTATTTCATAAAACAAAATGTATAAGATCTCCTAAGTACTTGCTTTTGGGAAACACTCTTTTTCACAGCAGGTTAGGAGAACTTATGCAGCAGGTTAGGAGAATTAACCCAGCAGGTTAGGAGACTGAGGTTAAGGTTAGGAAAAGTATTAGGGTTAGCGAAAATGTTCTCCTAACTTGCTACGAAAATGATTGTTTCGAAGTGGTGTGAAAAGTGTCCCCTTGTTTTCGGTGTTTATCCCAAAACCACATTCTTTCCCCATTCATTTCCCCCATAGGAATGGCTGAAAAGAGGTAGACATTTGTTTTATGACTATAAACTGGTGAGCTCTATGTTATGTTGTATTATCTATGTGGACAGTCAGTGCTACTCTCACTCCCAATAATAAATGTTTCCATAGATAAGAGATGATGGAGAGGAGGAAGAAAAAGAAATCCTTAAGTGATTCATTTTATATTCCTTTATGGTGTAAAATGATTGCATGCACATTCTAAATATACAGTGGGGAGAACAAGTATTTGATACACTGCCGATTTTGCAGGTTTTCCTACATACAAAGCATGTAACTTTTATCATAGGAACACTTCAACTGTGAGACGGAATCTAAAACAAACATCCAGAAAATCACATTGTATGATTTTTAAGTAATTATTTTGCATTTTATTGCATGCAATAAGTATTTGATACATCAGAAAAGCAGAACTTAATATTTGGTATAGAAACCTTTGTTTGCAATTACAGAGATCATATGTTTCCTGTAGTTCTAGACCAGGTTTGCACACACTGTAGCAGGGATTTTGGCCCACTCCTCCATACAGACCTTCTCCAGATCCTTCAGGTTCCGGGGCTGTCACTAGGTAATACGGACTTTCAGCTCCCTCCAAATATTTTCTATTGGGTTCAGGTCTGGAGACTGGCTAGGCCACTCCAGGACCTTGATGCTTCTTACGGAGCCACTCCGTAGTTGCCCTGGCTGTGTGTTTCGGGTCGTTGTCATGCTGGAAGACCCAGCCACGACCCATCTTCAATGCTCTTACTGAGGGAAGGAGGTTGTTGGCCAAGATCTCGCGATACATGGCCCCATCCATCCTCCCTTCAATACGGTGCAGTCGTCCTGTCCCCTTTGCAGAAAAGCATCCCCAAAGAATGATGTTTCCACCTCCATGCTTCACGGTTGGGATGGTGTTCTTTGGGTTGTATTCATTCTTCTTCTTCCTCCAAACACCCAAACACGGCAAGTGGAGTTTAGACCAAAAAGCTCTATTTTTGTCTCATCAGACCACATGTACTTCTCCCATTCCTCCTCTGGAACATCCAGATGGTCATTGGCAAACTTCAGACGGGCCTGGACATGCGCTGGCTTGAGCAGGGGGACCTTGCGTGCGCTGCAGGATTTTAATCCATGACGGCGTAGTGTATTACTAATGGTTTCCTTTGAGACTGTGGTCCCAGCTCTCTTCAGGTCATTGACCAGGTCATTGACCAGGTCCTGCCGTGTAGTTCTGGGCTGATCCCTCACCTTCCTCATAATCATTGATGCCCCACGAGGTGAGATCTTGCATGGAGCCCCAGACCGAGGGTGATTGACCGTCATCTTGAACTTCTTTCATTTTTTTTTATAATTGCGCCAACAGTTGTTTCCTTCTCACCAAGCTGCTTGCCTATTGTCCTGTAGCCCATCCCAGCCTTGTGCAGGTCTACAATTTTATCCCTGATCTCCTTACACAGCTGTCTGGTCTTGGCCATTGTGTAGAGGTTGGAGTCTGTTTGATTGAGTGTGTGGACAGGTGTCTTTTATACAGGTAACGAGTTCAAACAGGTGCAGTTAATACAGGTAATGAGTGTAGAACAGGAGGGCTTCTTAAAGAAAAACTAACAGGTCTGTGAGAGCCGGAATTCTTACTGGTTGGTAGGTGATCAAATACTTATTGCATGCAATAAAATGCAAATTAATTACTTAAAAATCATACAATGTGATTTTCTGGATTTTTGTTCTATATTCTGTCTCTCACAGTTGAAGTGTACCCTTAATAAAAATGACAGACCTCTACGTGCTTTGTAAGGAAAATCGGCAGTGTATCAAATACTTGTTCTCCCCACTGAATGTGTAGTATAGCCTACTGCCAATTAAGCTTGTGCAATACTTTTTTATTACTATAAAAGTAAATAAAGATCTAAATCTGCAAATCCATTTAGGTTAATCTACAATAAAGATATATAATGTAATGTACTATATTATATTACTATAGTCCTAGCCTATATTACATTAATAGATTATGGAGTTTGTAGATGATACATTGAAGCATGATTATGATTATGATTATGATTATGATTATGTTTTTGTTACTATAAAAGTATTGCCTACAGTAAACTCAGAATCAGGCTATTATTCTAAGATGTTTTGAAAGGAAAAAGGAAAATGTACTAGTGAGCCTAGGTCCTATCCTACAGGAGTAGTATTACAGAATAGTAGCAATATGTCATTCTATCACTACCATGCTATGTGCCATTCTGTCTCTAGGCTAGTATGATCTCTATTCACTGTTCTTGTATGGCCAATGCATTGAATCTTATAAGGTTAAAATGTGTAGTTGAAAGGTAGCGATGCTTGGATAGAAACCTACTCCAAGGCAGAGAAGAAAGGGGATTTAAAATAGTGTCATATAGTGCATGGTATGATGAGATTATTCGGCATGAATGAAAAAGGAAGGTCAAAACCAGGTTATTGAATGCAATAATCTCAGTTACATGCGCCATCAGTATGGAAAATGTACAAGTTAGCAGATTACGTCCTTGTGTGTGTGTGTGTAGTGTGGCACACAGACTGCTGGATGCTACAAACTCCCCTGTGGGCTAATAGATTCGAGATGACATGCTCTCCGGTACTGTGCTGAATGTTCACTGAACTTTCTGGCACAAAGGCTGCCTCTAAAGTGGGTTCAACCAAAGGTTAATATAAACAAACAGCAGAAAATGGAGAGCCAAGGATTATTTAATGTTGGGATGACTGACAAATCCTTCATTGCCATTAGCCCCTGGCCTCCACCTATGCCCCTTCCAAAAGAATATAGGGACTTTACAATGTTTTGTTCATGATGTGCTGTATTAAATGCTAGCTGTTGAGGGCCAAATATTCTCCATGCTTCATTGTACAGTTCTAGTTGTATTGTAATGTATAGAAACTCCCCTGTCTTTTGTGTATGGTTGGATGTTTGTACACATTCATTGCAGACTAGATTGTTGATGAGAGGCGTAGTAAGCTGCCAATGAGCTCCCAATACATTTGAGAGGATGATAGCAACATGCCAATAATCAATGTGTCTTATTTTTGTCGGTATTTCTTTTTATTTCTTAAAAAAAAAGAAACAATATGGTCAAATATATTAACTGTACATTTTTCTCAATAAAATACTGTAGATGCACTGCGGTTTATATTGTGGTTTACTGAAATGATATGCACTGCCCTCTAGTGGTTGTTGTGTTGTATAACTATTACAGGGTGGCAATAAAGGTGATATTAGCTGAAAAGGATGTCTGAAGGTTACATGACTGAAGGTTAGCAAGTAGGCGTATGAGTAGAGCTCTGAATTACAATGTTCTCTCAAATGAATTTAATATTAATGAAATGCTTTGATGTGTTTACCTGCTTTTTAAACTGGTATATTTTGTCAATTGTCATATTATAAATGTAATAAATATTAAAGCCCTAACAAGGAAAGAGTAAACCAAGGATGTCAGTTGTCCCTGCTGGGGTGCTGAAATGTCACTGCCAGAACCGATGTGCAAATTTGGTGATGTTGGCTGTGCATTGTTAACAGTGATTGTCATCTAATTAAACCGTGGCTCGTCACAAGATATGCATTTTATGCTGAGATAAGCATTGGGAGTCTACTGAAGCATTCCCAAGATCAATAAAGATGTTCCCATCTGGATTACAAATTGTTTAAGGGTTACATAGGGCAGTGGAATTAATTAGGAAGGCATTCTAATATCCCCCACAAACTTTCTTACTAAGGGGTGGAGGGAGTGGAGGCGGGGGGGGCTGGGGGGGGGGGGGGGGGGGGGGCACCGAGATGGTTTGTTATCAGCTCCCAGTTTACTTTCATGATTGTGTTACAAGATGTAAATGTGCGATAGAAGATGTAAATGTGAAAAGTCATACGCGTTAAAAGCTGAAAATGTATTTTAGCTGCTGTGGTTATTTAAGATGACAAATTATATATTAAGAATGATACTTCCATGGATTTCAAAAGAGACATTTTTAATAGAAAATATTTAAAGAGAGATCAAAATAACAGTTAGATTGTCATTACACGGCTATGTTGCTGACATGTTTTCTCCTCTCTGCTTTGAAATTAATTTCTGTCAGGTTGCTTCCAAGGCCCCTCTTTTCACCAAAGCCCCTCTTTTCACCAAAGCCTTTTAAAAACAGGACCATTAACCTGCAGTGAATAGGACCTTTTATGTCCCCATACAGGGAGAGGCACAAGCCATGTCAGGTTGATATTCCTGCCGGTTGTGTTATTGTGAGGTATATTTCAATCCGCAGCCCATATACACCTCAAAATAATAGTGTTTTTCTAAGTAAACAGACAAAAACAAACATGTGGTTTACTCAACGGTATAAAAAGTTGAGCATGCAGGCAGGCATGCAGGCAGGCATGCAGGCAGGCATGCAGGCAGGCAGGCAGTCAGGCTACACAAGCCCTCACCAGGCTGAGTGCTCCCTTATCTGTTTATTCCATTCTGTTTTATATACTTTCTATTAGACGTAACCTGATATGCCATGTCTTTTCAAAAGGTACAGTAGAATACACACAGCCTTAAACATGAATTATAAGCAATATCTCTAAATTGTGCAGTGTAGCTACATCTGTGACAGTTCAAGACAGAAATAAAATATGTATTGCTAAAATCCTTCCACATGAAAACTTTACAGAAGAAAGGGTGCATTTGTTCTTGAAACAATATTTTGTATACTGGAATCATGAATAACCAAATACATGTATCTAACAATGTGAGAAATTGTTCTTGAAGTGCAAAGTGCCGGATGCATTGACACTGCTACCAAGCTAGAATTTGAAATGGAACATATTTTTAGAGACGACAATAGTAACTGTAAAAACCAAGCGCTGCGTTGTTGATCAGTGATCATAGGACTCAGGCAAGAAGGTCCAGCAGGCTTCAGCTCACAGCTACTAACCCTCACACATAACATTCTCTCTTCGACTCAGGTCATGAGTGACTCATATCTCTTCAGCGTCAGTGCCATATCTATGTTGGCTGGAGGTTGGATCGGTTTTCTCACCATGTTCCAATCCCACACTTACGCTGAACAAAAATATGAAATCAACATGTAAAGTGTTGATCCCAGAAATGCTCCATGTGTTGATCCCAGAAATATTCCACACACAAAAAGATTATTTCGCTAACATTTTTTGCACAAATTTGTTTACTTCCCTGTTAGTGAGCATTTCTCCTTTGCCAAGATAATCCAGCCACCTGACATGTGTGGCATATCAAGAAGCTGATTAAACAGCATGATCATTATACAGGTACGTCTTTACATGTCGACTCTAAAATGTGCAGTTTTGTCACGCAACAAAATGTCACAGATGTCTCAAGTTTTGAGGGAGCGTGAAATTACCATGCTGACTGCAGGAATGTCCACCAGAGCTGTTGCCAGAGAATTAAATGTTAATTTCTCTACCATAAGCCGCCTCCATTGTAATTTTAGAGAATTTGGCCATATGTTCAACCGGCCACAAACCGCAGACCACGTGTAACCACGCCAGCCCAGTCCTCCACATCTGGCTTCTTCACTTGCGTGATCATCTGAAACCAGCCATCTGGAGAGCTGGTGAAACTGAGTTTTTCTGTTTGTAATAAAGCCCTTTTATGGGGAAAAAAATCATTGTGATTGGCTGGGCCTGGCTCCCCAGTGGGTGGGCCTATGTCCTCCCAGGCATACCCATGGCTGCGCCCCTGCCCAGTCATGTGAAATCCATAGATTAGGACCTAATGAATTGATTTCAAAAGACTGATTTACTGTAACTCAGTAAAATTGTTGAAAATGTTGCATGTTGTATTCATATTTTTGTTTAGTATAACATTTTAATATGTCTGTCACTCAGTCTCTGAGTTCATGTGAGACGGGTAAAAGTTAAAGAGGGGGCCAACTCCCAGGCCAAGGCCTGGGTCGGGTTTTGCATGTGCCTGCAGCATCATTCCTCACCTCTGGGATCCACCCAGTCAGGTGCTTTTACCATGTCTTTGTTTGCATGGACTATATGCTATCAGAGGAGATGGCTGCATTTTGTCTGTTCCAACTTCTTTTAAAAATCATATAGGCTGATTGTGGTTTGATGCATGGTTATCAAATTAGATGTGTCTTCTGTCTATAAAACAGAGAGGGCATTGTCCCTGGACAGTAAGAGATGATCTGTTTTCCATCTTATTTGACAGACATATTCCGTTATTTTACATTAGCGTTACGATGGCTGTGTTATTACAGCTGTTAGGAAATCCTGACAAAAGGGATGAATTCCTACCTCTCTTCACACGTAATTGCTTTTTTAACTGTCTCCTGACAGTATCCATGGAAACATAAAAATGCCATACAGAGGTACTCTTGTTATTGCCCTTCTGAAACCTCCATAAAAAATTCTAAAGCAAAAGGAAATATCACTCTCAAGGGCTAATAAGTGTTGATGTGTCAGTAATTTTTTTGCGTCAAGGACAAACCATGGACAACCCAATTATTGTTTGAACAAATAGTCACAAGAATCATAGTGGAATCCTTTTTTTCTTCCCTGTAACAGCCAAGTTAGAGAGTACAGTACATCCAGTTAATCTATCACAGCAGGCCTCACTCCAGTAACCTGTCACATTAATGTGAGTCCATCTTTACAAGACTGAGGGGCATGCCTCTGTCATGGAATAATACGTCTCCATTCGTGGAGGCCACATGATGCAGTATGTAGCGTGGGGTTAGTGTCTTGAAACTAAACATTGTTTTAAAAAAGTATGATGCAGACCACAGTACCACAACGAATAAGGATTTAGTCTAAACCTAAGTATGCCTACTGTACACACCCACATACTGTAAACACGCATGCACACTCACACGCATTGACAAAGGGTGAGCAGTACAATTTGAGCATACTGTAGCAGCTGAGTATGTCCTTTCCCCAGTCATGTGACTGTGGACCCTGAGGTCCCTCTCCAGAGCCCTTCCTGCCTCAGTGGGGTGAGTGTGCAGGGTGGGGGTTGAAGGTGAGCTGAGGGGCTAGGCTCAGGCCAACTAACTGGGAGTCAAATCAGAGGCACTCAGTTGGCACCTCATGCCTGACTGGCCCCTGACCCTGGGGGTGAGACCTCTGTCTGGGTCACGTACAGTCCTGTAACCCACTTACAACATGATGGGAGACTGTTCCTTTATGATCTGGCATCAAATTCACCTCCAAATAGTTTCACTGTAGAGTCACTGCAGATATTCAATGCTGAACTTTTTCAAGGTGATTTTAATAAGGCTTGGTAATGTGTTTTCTGTAGTGCATTATACAGTTGACCTATTGGGAAACACTCTGGCTTTGAACACAATTGTTGCATTAGCTATTGCTCCGTTTCCCATGACAAACTTATTTTGTTTACTACTGTAGTTTAAGAAGTGTTTTGGACTGGACAGCTTGCCCTACATTGGCAAATGTGTTCCCGACTCAAGTAGTCTGACGTTAGAGCTATTTTTGTTCCTGTGTTTTCTTGGTTGAAAGAGGAAAGTTTTCATTCCATCTCTTTCTGTCAGTGTGCTTGGTACATCATGTTGCTCTTTGAGAACCTTAAGAACGTTTTTGCTTAAAGCCTTTTTACAGTTCAATTTTTACATTGTGCTCAGGTCTTGATGCAAAACAAATTTTGCTCTCGCCCAAAACTTTAATTCTTTGTGTAATGCTATTTGATCCACACACTCATCAGAGTTGACATCTGATGTCTGGGGGGTGTGCTGGGTTGCGCTGCAGACATGATGTGGCGGTAGAGGGAGACTGAGAGCACAACACCTGCTTCCCTCCTAGTGACCCCCCTCCTGTGTGCTGAGAGGCGCCACATTGCCTGGTCACTGCTCCCTGAGCCAACGTCTCCACTCCCCATCCCCCTCTCACCCCCCTCTCGCCTCTCTGCCCTCATGCTGGCCTCCATGCTCCCTCTATCATTCTAGCCTAGAATACTGGCTGACACAACCCCAAACAGCACCCAGAACTAACTCCACCTCTTTCAGGCCCTACTGAACCTTGTTCTGTTCATTCCCACATTTCTTGAGGATATATTTATATCGGGATATAATTTTTATAGCACCGGCAGTTAATCTAACAGTGATGTGACCAGATATATGAATGGACATAGCACAGACATATAATAGTTGTTTTATAAAGAAATTCATTGAATCTTACCTTAGATTAAAAGAGATACAAAAAAACTGCACTGCTAGAGTTGTTAATGTGTGCCGTGGGTGAGTCCATCTGCAGAATCCACAGATGGATGTATTTTTGAGCCAAGAAAGACTGTGGCGCTGTAGTTAACGTAGATGAGAAAAGACACAGTAGAACTGTGGTTTCCCCAGTGTGATGGGGTCTATTAGCTCATGGTCATGCTACACAGTATGTCATTTGAGTCTGTTACACTGGCAAACTGCCTAGTTACCCCTGTGCCTTGTTGTGCAGCCGGACCAATTACTTTTGATCTTAAGGGGACATGACATTTGTAGGTTTTGCACTCTGGAATGACTGCACATGTTAAAAGATGCATCATGCCTTTCCCTCACAAATAATTTATTGCGCTGGCCCTCAAAGGTTTACTCTATGAATTTAAAAGAATAAGGTTTTAAAAATAGTTGTACTATTGTCAAATGCCACATTTAAGTGTGAGACATCTGTTTTACAATACATATGCAATACTTATGTAATACAAAAAAATAAAAATAAAATATATATATATATATATATTTTTGAAATATTTTACAGATATAATAAGTGTTATGCACTGAGCATGGACTACATCTAAGTATAATAAAATACATCTAAATGTCAAATCATGTTGAAATATCAGTTATTTTGATCAGAAACAACAATGGTAATTTGCATAACCAAGCCTGCTACAATAGCCTGCCTGCTACACCGTTCGTTGCATGTGATTTTGTAATTATGCCATTACCAAATACTTCCCATGCACTCTTTGGGCTGCTGCTGGTAGAATGAAACAGAAAATATCACAGGGCAATGCAAATGGCTATTTTGATCTGTCACCAGCCTGCATATTTTCCTCTTGTTTTCCTCGGCTAACTGGTAATGGGTACTATGATGTATTACATGTCATGTTTGCATTATTAGATATGCTGAAAGCCTCAGGTTTAGACCCATTTTATGCTTATTCAGCCATTTGAGTTGACGCCTTTCATATCCAAATTAACACTAGATTGATGAGGATGCAGTCACTAACAGTAAGACTATGGTTCTCTAGATCTGCTGATAAAATATGTTGTTACCTTCTTTTTCTGAAGGACAATATGACACAGGAGAGCTAAATATACGGTGATGTATTATCTTACATTTCTACTTGTATATATTAGATACATTATACATTTTACACCTAATAGAGAAAGCAGCAACAAAGGAAAAAAACTTTATTCATAGATAAAAAAAAACAACAACATTAATGTAGATCCAACGCTGCTCCATTGCATGTTCTGAGATGAACCAACATTATTGACAAACCCATGATCAACAAACCCAGCAAACACTGTACCTAATCAATTAAGGCCTCTATGAGGCCCTATCAACCAGACCTAATATGCATGACATAATAGAGCCTGTGGACATGTGGAGTGGTGTGCATGTTAAAAGGTCTCAAGATATTGACCAATGGCCAACGTTAAGTCTAGATTGATAAAGAGCATCTTAGACCAGTGTTTTCTCTTCAGTTTACTGTAAAGGTATACGCACATGCATAAATACTCATATGAGCTCCATAGTAATTTCTCAGACAACACTGACTGCTTGAGGAAGCAAGTGCCCCCTGGTGGAGGTCTAATGGACCAGAAAAATACATTTTGAACCTTCAAATTGGCTGTACTACCAGAACCAGCCAAAGGCATTTTATGCCAGTTTTAGCATTAATTTGTTTAGCTACAAAATCAAACGGAGTCACTTCTTTGAGCTAAAAGCATCTGATATAGATTTTTTAATAATGCAAACAATTAATCAAAAATGAAAGGAGAATATGGTTTGCAAACATTTCCTTCTTGTGTGCCAGGATATCTCAGTGCAGATGCCAAACTGAGAAAGGTGTTCAAAAGTGCATGTCACACTTTTGAGTCATAGCATATAGAGACAGTGCTGTCAGGTTGATAGTTCATGAACAGTGTATGAGGATTCAGCATCCCATTTTTCAGATACTAAGAATACCTTTGGAGTGAGTGCTTTATTTGGAAACCTAAAAACAAGTGAAAAGCTTTCTGCAGGACAGGAATAGTTGTGCCTTGCAATCTGCATTCAGGGGTTATTATATCACGAGGACAGTTCCCCTAAACTGAGGATGATGAAATCAAAAGCATCGATGAGTAAGTCATTGCCCCTAAACACAAACAAGCAAATGAGAGGTACATAAACAAATAAACCAGGTCTTTGAGTGGGTGTCCAGCCAGATGGTTTTAATCCTGTGTGTTTCCATGTGGAGGTCACCGAATGAAAGAGAGACAGAGCAAGCATTTAATCCCATCAGCAGAACTGCATTCCCATAATGAGAAATTAATAACATGAGCATGCTTTCAGATTAAACGGAGCAGTTAGGACCATTATATCGCTTTCATCGCTGGCATTAGGGCAGCGGATCAGGATTTTTTCCCCTTCCTAATCCAGCAAAGTAGGTCAATGTCTATTGAGTATTAGTGCTGTGGCTGTGATCCTGTTGTTTTAGCTCCAGGACAGGGAATTAACCCTTGGGACAGATGAACAGGATAGGGCAGAGGTTGTTGGAAGGGTAAATTGGGGGTGGGACCTAGGGCACCCCTGGTTCGGGGTGTAAATTTAGGATGAAACTCTTCAAATCCTAACAAGTCCTGACACACAGCCCCAATGCTTTAATGAGCATAGCCACAGTTCCCACCAGCGTCAACCAAATATCTACAGTACAATGAATTGTCACTACGCTCTCCCATTGACCCTTATGCACACTCAGACCAGCAATACAGTAAGCACCACACTGATATGACCAACATTCTCACTGATGGCCCTCCTTTTTCATGACATCATTGTTGAGTAGAGTAACACCAAAGACAGTACAGAATGAAGAAGGCAGAAACTTCTTCTCCAATGGAAATCCTGATAACGCTTGTAGGCGATGTCATGGCGACGTTGGCTAGCTAAGCTCATGAGCAAAACCACGTCATTGGGTCTAACAGTCATTTCGCACCAAACTGTGCATACGCAGGCCGCTAGATCAAAGGCACTCCTTTGAAATAAAGTTGTTTTTGACTAAAATGAAAATGTATCAGGTTGTCACGTTCACGAGGTTCAACTACTTAAGACATTGGCTCGGATCTAGGTTGTTCCTTTAGATTTCAATTTTTTTCACATCTCTCATTAACTTCTCAAACCCCGGCCTGGTCTGCTTGGTCTACTTCATAAGCGTTCCCAGAAATCTTGTAATGTTGCACCTCTGGGTTTAGAAACTCTGTGGTAACAGGGAATATGCAAGGGTGGGAACTTTCACAGGAAGTAAATGTGTAAGGGAATGTCCCACTGACTATCTACAGTATATGTACAGTTTGTGACGGGAAAGAACATTCCATACAATGTATGTCCTTTGGCTCATGTAGCAGATTATTCACTTGGTAAATAGCCTTTTTGGGAATAAACAGATAGAATGAAATGCTTTCTGGTATTACCAGAACTCAGTAAATTTAGAAGAGAAGATTTGAACAAGGTCTAGTTCTGTTCTCAGCTCAGTGATCCCATCCCCAGTTGCCCAGGAAGGAATAATCAGCCGCCGAGCATAAGGACCATTTAAGATCAATGTCCTTAATAACCACACCCCGGATCTCACACCGAATGAGACGATGAGGGGGAGTCACAGGTCACGCCAGATTAGTGCAGCTTGTTTTGCTTGGCTGACTGAAGCCCCCACGTCTCACACCCCACCAGTGTCACGCCGCCGCCCCCTTCTCCTGTGAAATCTACTGTATTTTGGCACTCAAAGAAATGAGTGACAGGAGGAAGAAACACACTGCTATTCTTACATTGGTATTTTCATTGCATATAATAGGACAGTTTTGCCAATTATTTAAAGGGAAAAAAATGAACACACAAAGAACACATTTTAGTTATGAGAATGTGTTGTCAATGTAGGAATGGTGAAGTCTGATCTTAGACTCCCTGCCATGAGAGAATTCAGTGGGTTAAGAACCATTGACCATTCACATCTCACTGCTGACCATGGATGACAGCTTTTTGGAGGAGCATGGGTGGAAGCAGTGGGGCTTAGATGACTCTGCTACGTCTGCTTCTGCCTTTCTTAGAACCCAAAGCTAGTGGCGATGGCTCCAAAGCAATCTATGATGCCATTAAAAGTGACAGCAGCTACTCTGTTTGGCCTTGTGCACATGGTCTGTACATCCCCCTGTAACCTCTTAAAGGTGCAGGTCACTGTTTCCTCTCCATTCATTTAGAGACATACCATAGAGATAGATAAAGGACTCTAGTGCCCAAAAGCCCATTTTAGCATGGACTTTCACCATTTTGAAGTAGTCAACTGGGTGGAACATACTATGGGTTAAGGAAGGATCACATAATTTCATCCAGGTCACCAGGAGGGAACAGTCAATTAAGTATACTAGTGAGCAAGCTTTCCATAACTGCAGGTGGCATTAAATTGCCAATCTTGGCTTTTATACTTGTTCAAAGAACACACTCCAGGTGGTAGTATGCGCCCTTTCAGTTTGTTTGCCAATTCATAGAAGTAATACAAAAATAAAATATACTACTTCAAAATGAAGATGGCATCAATGGTGCTGCCCGTGCTCTCACAGACGCCATAATGGGACCTGGTCAAAGTGGAAGTCCCATATACTACATAGTTGGCCTAGTTCATTCAAATCTGGTAAGTGAGTTCAAGCGCAATACAGGGTAAAATGCCATGAACTACCGCCTGCAGTAACTGTAGTGAAAGTTGGCTGGGTTGAATCCCTGGTGAGTTGGGATGTGCAGAACATTGTGACCCTAAATATATCAGTTTGGCACATTTAGCCAACTGTCTGTTTACACGCCACATAGAGACACTGGAGAGAAAGAGAGTGAGAGAGTGGGAGAGAAAGACTAGAGAGAGAGAGAGAGACTAGAGCGAGTGAGAGAGGAGAGAGAGAGAGAGTGGGAGAGAGACTAGAGGGAGAGACGAGAGTGGGAGAGAAAGATGAAAGAGAGTGGGAGAGAGAGAGAGAGATTAAGAGAGAAATAGAGTCATATCTCTTTTTTCTCTTATCAAAAGACAATGCTACTTCAGCGCTTCTTCAGCACATCCTCTGTAGCAGTTGGCATTACTGATACACAATACAACCCTCATGACAAACAAATCACCTGCAATGTGTTTACTACTGATTGTTAACCTCTCTGGGATATGTGGGACTGTAGCATCCCACCTCGCCAACAGCCAGTGAAAGTGCAGGGCGCCATATTCAAAACAACAAAAATCTCATAATTAAAATTCCTCAAGCATACAAGTATTTTACACCATTTTAAAGATAAACTTCTCGTTAATCCAGCCATAGTGTCTGATTTCAAAAATGCTTTACAGCGAAAGCTCCACAAACGATTATGTTAGGTCACCACCAAGTCACAGAAAAACCCAGCCATTTTTCCAGCCAAAGAGAGGAGTCACAAAAAAGCACAAATAGAGATAAAATGAATCACTAACCTTTGATGATCTTCATCAGATGACACTCATAGGACTTGTTACACAATACATGTATGTTTTGTTCGCTAAAGTGCATATTTATATAAAAAAATCTCATTTTACATTGGCGTGTTACGTTCAGTAGTTCTAAAACATCCAGTGATTTTGCAGAGCCCCATCAATTTACAGAAATACTGTAATACATAGTGTTATACATGGAATTAGAGATATACTTCTCCTTAATGCAACCACTGTGTCAGATTTTAAAAAAACTTTACGGAAAAAGCAAACCATGCAATAATCTGAGTACAGCGTTCAGACAGCAAAGCAGCCAAAAAGATATCCGCCATATTGTGTAGTCAACATTAGTCAGAAATAGCATAATAAATATTTGCTTACCTTTGATGATCTTCATCAGAATGCACTCCCAGGAATCCCAGTTCCACAATAAATGTTTGATTTGTTCGATAAAGTTCATCATTTATGTCCAAATAGCTTCTTTTGTTAGGGCGTTTGGTAAACAAATCCAAACGCGCGTTCAGGTCCAGCCGAACATTGGACGAAAAGTTCAAAAGTTGCGTTACAGCCCTTAGAAACTTGTCAAACTAAGTATCGACTCAATGTTTTGGATGTTTTAAACATAAATCTTCAATAATGTTCCAACCGGAGAATTCCTATGTCTGTAGAAGAGCAATGGAACGAGAGCTAACTCTCTCATGACCCGCGTCAGAGCCTGTGGCACTCTGCCAGACACCTGGCTCAATCCCCTCTCATTCACCCCCACTTCACAGTAGAAGCCTCAAACAACGTTCTAAAGACTGTTGATATATAGTGGAAGCGTTAGAAAGTGCATTATGACCCCATTTACACTGTATATTGGAATGGCAAAGAGTTGAAAAACTACAAACCTCAGATTTCCCACTTCCTGGTTGGATTTTTCTCAGGTTTTCGCATGCCATATGAGTTCTGTTATACTCACAGACATCATTCAAACATTTTTAGAAACTTCAGAGTGTTTTCTATCTAATACTACTAATAATATGCATGTCTTAGCATCTGGGACAGAGTAGCAGGCTGGGCACCTTTAGTCATCCAATCTACTCAATACTGGCCCCCTGTCACCAAGAAGTTAAGGAGATGTATTTAGAAACACTTCTTGCTGTGTTGATTATTCATACTACCCCAGCATTTGAATATTATTCTTAATAATAATGTTACTTCCTTACACAGGGTTATGATCAAAGCAGGCATATATGTCAATGGTTTTTCAGATCCAACTGTGTACAGCTGAATGGTTATGCTAATGCTAAAAGCTACCATGATTCATGCATTAAAGGGGCAGACTGGCATGTGTTAACTGCAGGAAAGGATTTGGTGCTTATAATGATCCATACACAGATGACTTGTATCAGGCAGTAGTTTTGAATGTTGAAGCATTGTAAAGGTTGTATATTAATAGATTGTATAGATTGCTTAGACCTAAATGACGGAATACTGAAAGGGTGGATGATGACCATTTGAGGTATGAAACCAAATGGACCAGAGCAATGTGAGATCAAAACATTTTCTAAAATACCATTTGTAACCAATGATACTGTAAAATAGTCCCATCTTGGTCCTGCACATTACTGTACTGGTGTCAAACACAAATTGGAAAAAAGTAATGCCTTAGTTCTCACAACTCTTCAATAACCTCTGTTTTTCTTCAGCATCAGATATGGTAATAATTCATTGGCTCCATGGTACTATTATTATCTGTCATCAGAAATGTAGTTACTGCAACATGATTACATTGCCGCAGTGTTTTCCAACAAGTCACAGACTCATGGGGGTGGTGATATAATGTCGACTTGTGTATACAAAAGATTAGTTGTGTTTGCAACTTCAACAGTTGAAAGCATATACAGTGTGTCTCCTATCGTCTAGCTTTGCAATATAGAGATGTCAGGATTTTGTTGACAGTTGAGTGGATGATTGGCACCCCAATTGGTTTTCAGGGATGTACAGAAAGAGAGACTCTGGAAACAGAATAAGGCCACTGGGTGATCCTAAACATTAAGCTTTTAAATCCCCTCATAAAGTTGGCTTTCTTAGACTTATAATCTCACAAGCGTTACAACTTTCAGAAGCATACTGCATAGGTGCGACAGGCACTTCAGTATTGTTTAATATTTGGGTTTTCAGTATGCAACTCTCATTTACAGTATATTCCAAAATATTCCACAACCACTAGAGAACAAACCTCTGGATATGTGCTGGTCCATATACACAAACCCTGATAGGCCAAAAAGATTTTGGAGAATGTCAACAATGTATTACATTTAAAACTCAGCCAGGTTAAATAAACAGTGACCTAAAGTTCAATGTTTGTTATCCATTTTATTATCTTGTATTTCTATGGAATTTCCCCCAATCTCATTTTATAGTCGAAAAACCATCCAGATTCTGCCGAACGTGAAGAAAAACTAGCCAAGCCCCTTAGGATGAGCAGGTTTGAAGGAAGTTTCCTCAGAAACAATTGAGTAAGGCTGGCTCATGGGAATTGTTGAAAGTGAATTACTCTACTGGTTAAATGTTAGGCTACTCAGGTCAATGACCTCAACCTCAGATAATCTGACCGGGCCCTTCTTTACAGAGTGCAGTGGGTGACAG
The DNA here is from genome assembly GCF_057628025.1 of Oncorhynchus mykiss. NCBI lineage: Eukaryota > Metazoa > Chordata > Actinopteri > Salmoniformes > Salmonidae > Oncorhynchus > Oncorhynchus mykiss. The sequence continues at coordinate 71,640,937 of NC_143023.1, read as the reverse complement.
ACAACACCACAACAGATACCATACACACTAATCGGGTATGAACATCACTTATTTGCAAACCTGTTGATGGTTATGAGAGTATTTATTAAGTTAGATTCTATTAGCAAGGGACATTTCTATCACATTGACTGATACATCTCCACTGTAACAGAGAGAAGGAGTCATTCAGAAATTACAGAGAGTGGAACGCAGTTGAACACGCTGTCATGGCATGCTGAATCACCTGTTAAATTGGGACAGGAGTACTGTAGATACTAATCAAAGGAGTTGGTGGGGCACCATGACACTACACATCTCCACTCCTCAACCTGTAGAGGGCAGCGAAGACACATGGCACAGCCTGAACCATACAGTCCTCTGCTCTGCTCCCTTCCGCATGCCCTGTTCTGTGCACAACATCTCACTCTGTGCTAATGTTACAGCAATGCAGTTAATGCTTATGGAAATTATAAAATGCTAAGATATTCATGCCATCAAAACATTTAGCTTCAAAGCCAGGAGTGTTGTCTGCAACAATTTATTTATTTTTTGGGGTCAAAATAGTATGTCAGGTAATTAAATGAATCACTTTTCATTTAGCATTTGCTGTAATAACAGTAATATTTATTTCAATAACTAATTAATTTGAATTATTTGAAATATTGTCTCCTAAAATGTACTTTCACACTTTTACACTCCATCCTCTGTTGATGGTGATTAAAGCTGCATTACATTAAGCTGACAGAGACTTTTTGTATTATTGCTTTTTTGGAGTGTTTTTTTTTTTTTACATTTAAAGACCACATATTTCACAAAGACTAAAGTAAGATAAAACTGAGTTAAAATAAAGAAGGGGGAAAGAGAAACTGACCATAGTTAAAGAATTCTCTCAGCTCAATTTAAATTCTCAAAGCTCAAGCCCAACCAAATCTTTCAATGCCAATGCTACTCTCTGTCTCTCCATCCGTCCCTCTCTCTATTCCTCTATTACTGTCTCACAAACACGCAAGCACACACCCAGCTTTATTTTTGTGAAATTTCAGGACATTTTGAGGTGTGACATTTTTTGACCATTAAATCCTATTTTCCCTAACCCCTAACCCTACCGCTAACCCTTAACCTTAACTCTAACTCCACAAAAACCCTATCCCTTAACCTAACCATAACCTTAACCTTAACCCTAACCCTAACCATAACCCCAAAATCCTAAACCTAACCCTTAAGCTTAAAATAGCATTTGAACAAATTCAGGACATGAAAAAAGTCCTGACTTTTCAAAAAAGTTATTGTTTTCCTATCTTGTCAGGACATTCATGTGAATTGCTAGAACATTGGGGTCCTGATAAGGTAGGAAAACAAGTACACACACACACACACATACACACACAGACACACACACACTTAAGACACCTTGTGTGTACAGAACTCTTTGTTTAGACTACATTGAGGATATCAGCTCACTGTATACGTACACACACAGATGCTGTGCCACTGTGACGCACTGCTCGCTGCTTGGTCACTTGTGTCAGATGATCATTGCACGTCACTCAGGGACAGAAGGTCCAGAGATCAAATCCTCCTTGGCACTTCAGACACACTGAGCCCAGATTCCCATCCAGCATAATGTGCAGGATTAGTGGCATATTAACAGGACATGGGCCTAATTGTTTCCTGGCTGTTTGTACATGCTGTAGATGAAGTGAGCAAGTCTACTGGGCTGGCTGGAAGCATATACTGTATGTAGTGCTAAAACCATTAGCACCATACCATGTCTCTATCACAAACTAGTAATACAGATACTTGTTGAGCAAGCGCTTGCCTTCCTGTGATTCATCTTTACAGCGTGTTGAACGCTCATGTACATGTGTCACCTCTAGGTACACAAATCAGTCCTGCTGTTTTTTCTGATTGCAATGGTATCTTTTATATCCAGGGAGAGCATCCACTGCCATTGTCTATAGGTTGTTCTGTGTAATGACACCCACTTTCATCACACTTGTGGTCAGGTTCTTCTCCATTCATCTTACACAATAGGCTATTATTGTGAAGTGGAAATGACTAGGAGCAACAACGGCTCAGCCGCAAAGTGGTAGGCCACACAAGCTCACAGAACGGGACCACCGAGTGCTGAAGTGCGAAGTAGCTAGTAAAAATCGCCTGTCCTTGGTTCCAACACTCACTACCGGGTTTCAAACTGCCTCTGGAAGCAACCTCAGCACAAGATTTGTTCGTCGGGAGCTTCATGAAATGGGTTTCCATGGCCGAGCAGTCACACACAAGCCTAAGATCACCATGCGCAATGCCAAGCGTCGGCTGGAGTGGTGTAAAGCTTGCCGCCATTGGACTGTGGAGCAGTGAAAACACGTTCTCTGGAGTGATGAATCATGCTTCACCATCTGGCAGTCCAACGGACAAATCTGGGTTTGGCAAATACCAGGAGAACGCTACCTGCTCCAATGCATAGTGCCAACTGTAAAGCCTGGTGGAGGAGGAATAGTGGTCTGGGGCTTTTTATGGTTCGGGCTAGGCCCCTTAGTTCCAGTGAAGGGAAATCTTGACACTACAGCTGACAATGACATTCTAGATTATTATTTGCTTCCAACTTTGCGGCAATATTTTTGTGAAGGCCCTTTCCTGTTTCAGCATGACAATGCCCCCGTGCACAAAGCAAGGTAAGGTCCATACAGAAACGGTTTGTGAGATTGGTGTGAAAGAACTTCACTGGCCTGCACAGAGCCCTGACCTCAACCCCGTCGAACACCTTTGGGATGAATTGTAACGCCGACTTTGAGCCAGGTCTTATCACCCAACTTCAGTGCCTCACTAATGCTCTAGTGGATGAATGGAAGCAACTCCCCGCAGCAATGTTCCAACATCTAGTGGAAAGCCTTCCTAGGAGGCTGTTATAGCGACAAAGGGAGGACCAACACCATATTAATGCCCACAATTTTGGAATGAGATGTTCGACAAGCAGGTGTCCACATACTTTTGGCTGTGTTGTGTATATTAACCTGACAGTCAGCACTTTGGAGAGAGGGTTGTTGTGTCACATAATGAGCTGTTAAGAGTAGAAGATAGGAGACAGGCTTAGGTCATCATGGCAATCCTCCAAACACCTTTTAAACAGGGTTTGGTAATTGATCAACAACAGCGCCTGTTATTTATATTTTATGTCCATGGCAAAAAGGCATTCTGCATAATTACTCTACTGTCTTTTAGTATCTACAAAATGTGCACATTCAGTACTATTGTAAAGCACACCAGTATATCATATTAAGTCATAAATAACGTGCCAATGGAATTAATTAGTTGTATAAGCAGCCCCCCCCCCCCCCCACACACACACAGTGTTTTACATTTAACTATGTCAGCAATTATTTATGCACACCTTAAACATGCATTTTTCAGGTGGCCACTTTTTTTCTGAGCGATTATCTAGAAAATCACTTGTAGATTTGAAGTAGGAGGCAAATTTTAGGCTTATCGTAGCATACATTTTTTTTTTATTTTTTTTTTTTTATCTCAGTTTGCTATGTATGGCCAAGAAAGAGCCACTGGTCCCAATATTTCTCACATATCTTGTATAATGCAGATTTTATAATAAACGATATTGACTAGTAATATGTACTGTTTCAATAAAATCATGACTATTGAGGGCATGAAATATGTTAAATCAACATAGATGACTTAAGCCATTTTTTTTTCTTTACAATTTTCATAATACGTGTTATGTCATCCTTGTGACCAAGCACAGAGCCCCCAAGTGTTGACTGTGTAGTACTGGGCACATCTACAATTACACAATTCAAGTGTCATTGTAACACTGGGAATCCATACCATCACCATTTGCAATCCTCCATCAATATTTACCGTTACTTCAAAATGAGGGAAACCATTTTCCCGCAGTAATTTTTTTTGTTCTGTGCATATTTGGCCCACCGTACTGCCTGCTGAAAGACAGAGGTGGTAATACCAGGTAGAAACAACAGTGTGACTAATGATTGTGCATTTTCCTTTAGTATTATCATTTATAACTACTCAAAGTAAAATGGGAAGTACTGTAAATTGGAACAAAGTCATGACTGGAAAACACCTTATAAAAAGAAGTAGCTTCTGTCTTGGCTTCTGTCTTACAGCAGTGCACCAGATCTTGGTCAATTACATACATACCAGTTTGTAATACTTCCAAATACTTGAGGTGCACTTGATTTTAGCATTCCTGGCAATGGAACTAATGGAATGGTCCCAAAAGTGCAATCCCATAGATATACTATACAAAATAGTCAGCAATCTATTTTGCAACTCTGTATCTAGAATTGCCTAGTTTTCCCAGCCCTCCATACATCAGCATCTCCTCTGACTAGATTTTGCACATGTGCTAACAAGCTCACGGTTTGTAGGGTTATGGAGGCATACACTGACATCATGTATCAGATTAATAGATCTGAATCAAATACACTTTTAAAAAACATACAAAATGTTTGTAGGTCTTACATTTTCTGTCTTTTGTCTGGTTTTTCCCATCTCTTTTTTAATAAATAAGAGATGTAGTCTTTGATGGCTGCTCAACAAAGAAAGAGCTGTCTTCAGCTGTAACCTCTCCTCACCAGAGTCTGGAACATGACACATGTCAGCCTATGATAAATGGCGCAGTCTCAGTAATTTCACCAGGAATGCCCTTGAGATGCCCAAGACCCTGATCGCAAATGTTATTGTTGAATTAAACCATAAAAAGAAATCCTTTCCCCCCTTGACATGATAGAAAACACACCAAAAAAGAAAAAGATAATAACGTATTTTTTTCTTCCTTTCTCAGCATTAGGTTTATTGCTGGAGTGTGTAACAGGAAGAGTGATAGTGTGTGTAGGTGTCTGTTTGTGTGTTTAACACAATTATGTATTTCATTAGAATTATTGGTTTAACGGTAGCAGCTTTCCTTTTGATTACTGGTAAAATTGAAAATTTTTAAAGGTGCACTATGCAGAAATCGTTCTGCCATTTCCTGGTTTCTAAAATTCTAATAGTTCACCAATTTCAGTTTATGTGACAAAACAAGCAAGTATAGTGTTGAGAATTATTGTACCATCCAAATTGCTGTGAAATATATTTTCCATAACCAAAACATTGTACTTTCAGCTGTTAGAAGCTGGTGTACAAAACCGAAAGTAAAAGAACGGGAAGCATAGAAACAACACACAGAGCAGATCTACCGCTTCTTAGACTTGCTTTTAATGAGAATGACAGATCTATAACTCACATTCTATGTGAATGTGGTCAGGTTGCCCAAAAACTTTGCAGCTTTAAAACTTTGCAGCTGAAGTACCCTTCCTCATGGTACTTCGGTCTAGTTCAGTTTGGTGCAAAGAATACCATTGCATTCTGTTATAACACTGTTTAACCAAAACAATTGCATTTGATATGCCCCCTCATATGTTTCTTATATTCTTTCTCATATTTCATCTTCAACTAATGTTTTACTGTATTTTTTTAAGAGAATCTATTCAACTGTGAATGTTGATTCAAGTGCCTTTGTGTTCAAGAGGAATTGCCTATTGACATGTTGTTAGTGATAAACCATGGGCTATCCCTCATGGCGGCAGCCCAGTCATAATGATAACAGATTTTTTTTTAAACACATTTTTTTTATCACCAGTGGTTTACTTAATGGAACATACCTCACATTCCCATTTGTGGTGATTTGCCAGGCAATTATTCCAAAAACTACAGCTAAACTATCCTCTGTGCTATCCCTTCAGTCCTTTGACAAATAGAACTGTGGAATATTTTTAATTGGGAGGGAAGACACTGCAGATGTATTAGGGCTGGGATGGAAAACGGATGAGGCCGTCAAGCGGCGCGGCAGGGAGCAGCGGAGCTCAGTCCCACATCGCCCAGCCCTATCCATAATGCCACGAGTGTGCCACATGCCTCCGCTGTCATCCACACAGTGCCACAGAGGCCCCCAGGGGACAGAAGAAGACCTCCCTGTCCAACACTAGGGTTCAACCTCTCATTGGCACAGCTTGGCTTTTCCCCATTTAGAGAACCTTTACAGCCACAAGGACTTGTCATACTGAGCTTACAAAAAACATCCTCCACTCATACTGCTGACTTCCACTACAAGCAATAGAGACCAATCTAGAGACGAATGATACACCAACCTAAGACCACACATCCACTGGACAGAGAACAACATGCTAATTTAGTAGACACAGAATGTTTCTACCAAGCTCTGCATTGGTCATTTCTCATAAGCAGGAGACAGTGCTCCAGATCCGAAGTTGGTCAAAGAGGTCCTCTTTTGAAATATAGCCCCAATTTGGTTATGACTGTTCAGCTGGCTGCCTTCAATTTTATACCTGCAAAGTTTCAATCTAGGCCTTCTCTACCTCCTTTAACATTCAGTGCCCCCATCCACCCTCCCCCACATTCTTCTCCTTTTCTTTTCAGGATTACTCGTAGAGACTGCTCTTGTGCTGTTATTTTCAACCCTGGTGGACTGGGGGGTTTGGTATGTATTCTGGAAATACTTTGAAGAAAAGCAAAAAGGCAGCAATTTTCTGCTTGAATATCCCTCTGACTAAATCCATTGATCATCCTTGGGGTTCCTGAGAGAGAGGGAGTGAGATGGAGAGGCGTGTTTTATCCTCTAATAACTCCTACCTTCACCCCTTCCTGCCTCTCCGTTGTTGTGTTGTTGTTGGTCACACCTCTGCTCTGTTCCTTGGAGAGCCGGTGAGATTGAAGTTATTTTATGCTTCAGCTCCCCGGGCCCCAATTTGAAAACTCTGCGTGTCAGTTTTCACACGATGCTGTCATATGGCAAGGAGCATATAAGGCTCTCGCAAAGAGCATTGTGTTTTTTTCTCTAGTTTTTATGGTGGAGGCATCTGGTAGTTTTTATGTGTGACATCTAGATCAAGTTAAGAAAGCTAACTTCAAGTTTGGATGTGGGATTGCATGCAGCCATTAATAGTATGGAGTTCAGATTACTTCCATGTACCATTCAGTCAAATGTGCTTCCTTTGCTATTCTGTATTTTTGTGCAATCATTCATCAGCAATCATCACATTTTGTTAAGCAGTAGTTAGTTTATTGAAGTGTTTCCTGCTGCGCTCTAAATGACTACCTTTTTTTTTCAGGTTTTGACTAGTGATTAAACTTTGTGCACATTGGAACATGAAGAATCATCTGCATGTTGATTGGGGAAGATTTATAGGGGCCTCTGTGTGCTGGTTTGGAGCTGCTGTCGCAAATGATGGAGATTACAATATGAGTTAAATGTTCTTTACCACTGAGTTATGGAAACAAGAAAACAGTCTGAAAATCTATATTTTTGAGGTAACCTGTCTCTCCTTGACAAGGGGTGAGAGGTAGGTGGGGGTTGAGGTAGCGTGCATGATTGTAGTGTGGTGGTATCATTCTGATGTCAGGGTCATAACAGTCAGTCCTGTCCTGCACGGTTGGCACAGGCACCTCTCAGACACCTGCCAGCATGCTCTGCCTCCTGCAGACTCAATATACTGCAGCTAATTGGGAGGTGATGACAGAAAAGCCAGGCTCCATTTGCAGTAGTTTGGAGACAACCCATTCACTTTCGCCTCTATGGCTCAGGTGAGCCCTCATGGTGGGTCATAGCTTTTTCACTCACCTCTGTGCACACAGTTGGTTCCCCATGTCACCACAATCTGATGGAACATTGAAACAAGCCGCAGAGAAAACAAACCTTGAATACACCCTGCATTCTTTGAAAGGACATGCTGGTGGTGCAAATCTATTTTTCCTCCGCTGATGGTAGATTAGATCGAAGGCATTTCTCAATAACATTCCACCAACACAACTAAGCGATGGCCAGGCAATTATCTTGACATGGAATTGAGATGTTTGGCACCTGACCCTTGATCAGACCAAATACTGTTAATTGATAGTTTCTGGGTGTAAGGATCACTGTCAGCAGGCTGCATAATTTCAGTTGTGGTAGACAATACAGAAAACCTCTCAAATACAAGTTCAATGAATTGAAAATAACAATTTGGTTATTTCAATTTCAGTTAGGATGAAATGCATTTTCATTTTTTTGTGTGCTTCTCCCCACCATGGACCCAATCTCTAGATCTAAATATTTTGAACATTAAATTCAGACACATTTACTTAATGCAAAAGCTTGAAAACATCTTTGCCACAATAATAACTTTATTTTCCTCTGCTTGATTGCTGGAGCCTAAGCCTTGACACTTGTGATGCACTCTGCCAAGAACATTAAGTATACGAAAGTGATAAAGCTTCAATTTGCTAGACCATTAGACTAATTACTGCAATAATTAAGTAACTACTTGATTAGAACTAATGGGTACCTAATTATCCAGGAAGAAAGGATCAGGTGGTAATTAATAGAGTCAAGCTGATGTCTTATGACTTACCGTCCCCGATTACCAGACATTAGGGATTGAAACGGGTAAAAACAAACAATGCCATTTGAGTGTTTATCTAGACCCCTGTAGCTGAGGCAAACAATCTGCTACTACCAACAGGGTGTGTAGATAATGACAAATGCAAAGACAATCAATATTCCAATTCTTCATGCTTGTCAGCAGGATAGTACTCTTTATACTGTGATTGTCAGTGGTCACTAGCTCCAGTGTTTGAAAAGCTAAACAACAGCGAATAGACATGGTATTGGTCTCACATTGGTGATATTCGCGTAACAGTATGACATTTTGCCCTTAATGAATAATCAACGTGTTTATCAAAAAAACAATAAATAGATCCATAATAAATTATGGAAATCAGGGCTCCCGAGTGGCGCAGTGGTCTAAGACACTGCATCTCAGTACAAGAGGTGTCAATGCAGTACCTGGTTTGAATCCAGGCTGCATCACATCTAGCCATGGTTGGGAGTCCCATAGGGCGGCACACAATTGGCCCAGCGTTGCCGGGGAAGGCCGTCATTATAAATGAGAATTTGTTCTTAGCTGACTTGCCCAGTTAAATAAAGGTAAAAAAAATATATATATATAGACTGTATATCAGGGATCATCAACCAGATTCAGCCGCAAGCTGTTTTTCTTCTGGAGCGGATGTTGGTGGGGGGCGGTACATTACAAATCATTTGTAGACTGCAAATTGACCACAGAAGTCCAAACAGATATGACTAAAACGTAACAATTTCAAACCTTGCGTACATTTGTATATGATCACGTGTGTCTCTATTATGTGTGGGAATATCTTCTTCTTGATTTCTTAAATGAAAATCACTTTGAGATGAGTTGGGGAACCCTGTTGTAAATCAATACAAATGTATTCCCTGTCAGGTAACTAAAGTATTGGTGTTTCACAACATAGTACTTCTATGAGAAGGGGTTTGGTCACCTAAGGTAGTCAGTCTATGGCCACAAAGCATAAGTTTTACTTAAAAATATTTTAACTTAATGGGAAATTCTCACCATCTACATGATGTTCTTGATTATTGTTGTTGGCTAAGTGGAAACTTCAATAACGAGACTCTTAGAAGTATTACATTTAAGAAAATAAATAATTTCCTCTGATGAGTTTTAATCACATTTCACAATGAACATGTTCAGCACTTCAAACATAGAGAAAGATGAATTGAGACAAATCTAAAATGTATAGAATTATACCATTTGCATAAAGTGTATTATCTAAGCATACAAGGCTTTTAGTAAGGGTGTTGAAAAGGTCATTAAAAATTAAGTATATTGAATACAAAACCAGAGCATTATCCCTCAATACATCAATCTGCCTGTATTAATATATAATTGTTATAAGATGGGCAGCAGTCAAAGCCACTCTCTCTATATATAATATGCATGAATATAAGTTCCACCAAATGTGAAATGTGAAGCTTTTTTTTTGATGTATAGGTTCTTTTTTATTAATGTTTGAATAATATGTGCCTGGAGGGTGGGATATACATTTTTATGAGTAGTCCTCGGCTTGTACATTCCCATTACGTATTTAAAATGAAATAATTACTGTTATTCGGATTGAGCATGCAATTGTTGAGAATTCTGAATTTGTTAAGACTGATGGGTAGTAAATTGGAGGGGAAGGAGTCAATTCGTAAAGCCCTGACTTCTGGCCATTATGTTGAGGAAACCCAATGTGTGATGTGAATTATGAATACAGTAAACAAACAGGCACAAGGCAGACTATGATCTACAGACCCCAAATGTCTTTAGAGTATGAGCTGTGTGAGAAATCACTATAATGCATGGTGGAAATACAATGCATCAGAGTAGTTCATTGTTTTGAAACTGTTGAGCAAACAGAGTCTGGTCCTACAGTACTTCAATGACATCAGCTTTAAGTCATTATAATTACACTGTATTATCCCTGGATCAAGTCACAATGTACGTCTTACACACCTTAAGGTTAAGCAGGGACTGTAATACTGCATAATTTCTCAAACTATTAGTGAGGAGAGGAGCAAACCCCAACTATGAAGCTACTGTATAACATAGGGAAAAAACTATACAAAGATTGTTCTTAGCCAGATGGGGACATCATACGCTGCAGTCAATGGTACACACAAGCATATTGTCATGTTTAAGAGGGTGTACTTAAACAACCCCATCACTGCAGCTGTAGCTGAACCATCCAGGGAGAGTGCTACCACAACAGATAAGAGGCCAGTATGGTGGAGAGGGTGTGGGGTCTCCAGCCGTCTATTCCTCTGAGAGCCCCACTGAGGGGTTTCTAACAAGATGAAAATTAAGGGCATAGTTACAATACGTATGTTGTCTCCTGCACCATGGTCCCTGAGAGCAGATGCCTTTGATGTTGAGACCGGGTAAAAATAGGGCTCTCTCTATGGTTTTCAACCTGGGTTGGTCGACTCAAAGCCAGGGCTCGTGTGATGCAACAGTAGTGTCAATTAGTCAAGTGTTTACTGGTCTCTCTCCAGGAAAGATCAGAGTCTACTACTCTGGAGAAGTTTGGAGAGTGGTTATTTGTAGCACTGTGGCCTACTGTTGTAACTTCAAGGTTTGTCCTGTCTGTTGATTTTTTAGAGGGACTTCAGAGCTTGAAGGTAAGCACCCGAGGTGCTGTATGTTGTCTTGTTTTTGTTAGGGCACACTGGTGACTCATTCTATCACAGATAAGTGACACATAGGACAATGCAATTGCCATGGAAGTACCACAAGTACTCTCGACTAAAGACATTTGGTAGTCCCCTGCTCTGCCAGACGTGGTTCTAATAAGGTAATGGTTGTATGTAGGGATATAGGAAATTATATGTACCATAATTAGGTATATTCAATTTCTCACTGCTTACCTTTTGTAATAGAATAAGGCATCTGCTATCTCTCTCACTCTTTCCTTGCTGCTCACAAAGCTCTAAGGCTACAGTGAATTGATGTACAGTGCAATCATCTGCTAGGAGCTGATGTGATGTAAATGAAACTAATTAGGGAAATGACAAACATAATTAATAAAACAGGTTTAAGTTGTGAAAACACTGTCAGCGGAATGAATGAAGATGCTGCCACTCTTCTCTCTGCTGCCGCTCTGCCTTCGGTTTTTGTGGCAGTTCAATTATTAGGTCATGGATCGTTTCTGTGCAGCAGCTCCCTTCTCTCTTTCCCCTTTACTCTCTCTCTCTCTCTCTCTCTCTCTCTCTCTCTCTCTCTCTCTCTCTCTCTCTCTCTCTCTCTCTCTCTCTCTCTTTCTCTCACACATGTTTTCAACTCTGCGTAGAGACCTGAGGAAAAGGAGGGGGAGGCACCATCCTGTGGAAGGGAAATAAATGTGCCTGTCCATCCACCGCCTGGAAGAAATTAATTGCAGACTCCTCATCCTGTCTGGGTACAACAGGGGCATTAACATAAGCAATTTGCGTTCAACTTCTTCTGCTGGCTGCTTAATAGCGCATCGGACCTGGCCGATAAGGCTCGAGGTCCCTGATGCATTAGCATTTTCATAATATCAAAATATTATAGCGCCGTGATTTGCCAAAGCCCTTTCATTATTGATAAGAACAAAAGGTTTTATATATTACAAAAGGGGATCATGACCTTTAATTACGGCAAGCAAATTAGGGTGTACAGTAAAGTCAGTTACATTTTGAAGGAAAATAATGATGCTGGAGACGTTTCTCCATCCCTCAGGATTGGGAAATAATAGATTCCCCCACATCGACATGCAGGGTGGAGGAGTGCCTTCACAGGATCATGAAGAGCAGTGCCTACACATGAAAAGGAGCAAGTGGCTTTGGCCTATAGAGCAACAATGCACACAGAACACAAACTTGCTTTAGTTTGGTCCAATGTATTCCACCCAAGTCACCCTCCCACCCACTTCGAACACTCTACCCCGCCCACCACACCCATACCTCACACACACAGACCATTGGTTGAGGATCTATCACCAAAGTATGTGGTCTACGTGATTTGTATTCTGACAACATAACCCTCCAGATGTGTCATATTCTCAGGTGGACATTCACACCAGGTGCCACAGATGCCAAGCGAGGCTCCGGGGCGATGGAAATTGAGATAATTAGGTTAGGTCTCTGAAGACTTCTCCATCATCAACCACTGATTGTTGCTGCTCTGTGTTTGTCCCAGACACCTTAAAGGTTTCCCTAAAGTGTCCTCTGTGAAAGTGTTTCACACAATCTGTTGCATGATGGCGCTAACCTTTAACTGTGACTGACTCTGTTTGAAGATCTTTTTCTTTGTTAAAGAGTAAAGGTCAGAAAAACATCAACCCTTTTTAAGGGCTCACTCCTTCATCTTAAGATTCACTATATATACAAAAGTATGTGAACTGTAAGTGCTGTTATTGTGAAGTGAAAATGTCTAGGAGCAACAACGGCACAGCCACGAAGTGGTAGGTCACATAATCTCACAAAACGGGACTGCTGAGTGCTGAAGTGTGTAGAGCATGAACATCGACTGTCCTCGGTTGCTGCCTCTGAAAGCAAAAACTGTTTGTCGGGAGCTTCATGAAATTGGTTTCCATGGCAGATCAGCAGCACCCAAGCCTAAGACCACCATGCGCAATGCCAAGCATTTGCTGGAGTGGTGTAAAGCTCGCCACCAATGGACTCTGTAGCAGTGGAAACGCATTCTCTGGAGTGATGAATCACGCTTCACCATCTGGCAATACGACGGACGATTCTCGGTTTGGCAGATGCCAGGAGAACGCTACCTGCGCCAATGCATAGTGCCAACTGTAAAGTTTGGTGGAGGAGGAATAATGGTTGGGGCTGTTTTTCATGGTTCAGGCTAGGCCCCTTAGTTCCAGTGAAGGGAAATCTTAACACTACAGCGTACAATGACATTCTAGACGATTCTGTGCTTCCAACTTTGTGGCAACAGTTTGTGGAAGGCCATTTCCTGTTTCAGCATGACAATGCTGTCGTGCACAAAGCGAGGCCCATTCAGAAACGGTTTGTCGAGATCGTTGTGGAAGAACTTTCCTGACCCACACAGAGACCCAACTTCAACCCCATCGAACACCTTTAGGATAAATTGGAAATCCCAACTGCGAACCAGGCCTATTCCCCCAACATCAGTGCCCGACCTCACTAATGCTATTGCGGCTGAATGGAAGCAACTCACCGCAGCAATGTTCCAGCATCAAGTGGGAAGCCTTCCCAGAAGAGTGGAGGCTGTTATAGCAGCAAAGGGGGGACCAACTCCATATTAATGCCCATGATTTTGCAATGAGATGTTCATCAAACAGGTATCCACATTCTTTTGTTCATGTAGTGTATCCAGTTGAAGTCGGAAGTTAACATACACTTAGGTTGGAGTCATTAAAACACGTTTTTCAACCACTCCACAAATTTATTTTCAACAAACTATAGTTTGTCGGTTAGGACATCTACTTTGTGCATTACACAAGTAATTTTACCAACGATTGTTTACAGACGGATTATTTCACTTATTATTCACTGTATCACAATTACAGTGGGTCAGAAGTTTACATATACTAAGTTGACTGTGCCTTTAAACAATTTGGAAAATTCCAGAAAATTATGTCATGGCTTTAGAAGCTTATGATAGGCTAATTGACATAATTTGCGTCAATTAAAGGTGGATGTATTTCAAGGCCTACCTTCAAACTCTGTGCTTGACATCATGGGAAAATCAAAAGAAATCAGCCAAGACCCCAGAAAAAGATTGTAGTCCTCCACAAGTCTGGTTCATCCTTGGGATCAATTTCCAAATGCCTGAAGGTACCACGTTCATCTGTACAAACAATAGTACACAAGTATAAACACCATGGGACCACGCAGCTGTCATACCGCTCAGGAAGGAGATGTGTTCTGTCTCCTAAAGATGAATGTACTTTGGTGCAAAAATTGCAAATCAATCCCAGAGCAACAGAGAAGGACCCTGTGAAGATGCTGGAGGAAACAGTTACAAAAGTATCTACTGTATATCCACAGTAAAACAAGTCCTATATCGACATAACCTGAAAGGCCGCTGCTCCAGAAACCACTGCTCCAAAACCCCCATAAAAAAGCCAGACTACGGTTTGCAACTGCGCATGGGGACAAAAATCGTATTTTTTTGAGAAATGTCCTCTGATCTGATGGAAAAGAAAAAAAATGGAACTGTTTGGCCATAATGACCATCGTTATGTTTGGAGGATAAAGGGGAAGGCTTGCAAGCCGAAGAACACCATCCCAACCATGAAGCATGGGGGTTGCAGCATCATGTTGTGGGGGTGGCTTTGCTGTAGGAGGGACTGGTGCACTTCACAAAATAGATGGCATCATGAGGATGGAAAATTATGTGGATATATTGAAGCAACATCTCAAGACATCAGTCAGAAAGTTAAAGCTTGGTCGCAAATGGGTCTTCCAAATGGCCAATGACCCCAAGCACACTTCCAAAGTTGTGGTTAAATGGCCTAAGGACAACAAAGTCAAAGTATTGGAGTGGCCATCACAAAGCCCTGACCTCAAACCTACAGGAAATTTGTGGACAGAATTGAAAAAGTGTGTGCGAGCAAGGAGGCCTACAAACCTGATTCAGTTACACCAGCTCTGTGAGGAGGAATGGGCCAAAATTCACCCAACTTATTGTGGGAAGCTTTGGGAAGGCTACCCGAAAAGTTTGACCCAAGTTAAAACATTTAAAGGCAATCCTACCAAATACTAATTGAGTGTATGTAAACTTCTGACCCACTGTGATTTTGGTGAAAGAAATACAAGCTGAAATAAATCATTCTCTCTACTATTAGTCTGACATTTCACATTCTTAAAAGAAAATGGTGATCCTAACTGACATAAGACAGGGAATTTTTACTAAGATTAAATGTCAAGAATTGTGAAAAACTGAGTTTAAATGTATTTGGCTAAGGTGTATGTAAACTTCCGACTTCAACTGTATATTTTGACTGTAGACCAAAGAGTCTCAAAGTGTCTTTATTATCTCTGACAAGCTTCATGGACAGAGGATGTTGGGGGATGATGATTAAGTTCATCCATTGAACGACACAAAGTATGCTGAAAAGTGCAGATCCACAAATGAGAGATATAACAAAGGGTTAAAATGTACGGGGATGCATTTTTGTTATTCATTCTGGGAGGAAATATTCAATATCAAAATGAGAAAAGTACCATAGTCAAACTAAACACACAGTAACACTAGCAGTATGTCTGTATTGGCAGAACTATAAATTATGTGAATCTAGAGTACTGAAGACTAGGCCACTGAATCCCGCTGAGTTTTGTTGTTGATTACAGAGGATGTGAATGTAATTTCTTCCCTTAATGATTCTGTCCCGAAATATGTGTATTAGTGAGGCCAGAGTTTCCTTCTTTACTGTACGCCGAGTAATAAAAGCAGCAATCAGCAGTAGAAACAATAACAGAGCAGCGCTCTCCCCACCCTTGTTTCGGTAAAAAGCTAAGAGATGGGTCTGGAGAAAGTTAACCCCTCTCAAATTCATAGATATAGCTATGGATGCAGGGACTTACCATCCACAATTATAGTTTTAACCATGTTTTGAGGCTATATAGTGTTTGTTTTTCATTAACTTTGTTTACAAACATTGGAGTAAAACAAGCTTATATTGTGGATTCTGATGGGGTACAACAGTTGAACTAAGCTCACTAGGCATTTATTATTATATTCTTCAAGAATCAATGGGTACATATAATTAATTAAGGCCAAAAATGGATGTACTGTAGCAACTAGCTCTTCTTGCTTCCAAAGAATATGATTCTGTGAAGGCCTAGGATATCTCTGAATCACTATAGCCTGAACAGTAATAAGGAATGAAGAAGGATGTGGAAGGATGCTCTATTGTAACACCACTTGCCCTTGCACTGTAGGATTACAGTCTGATTGTTTCATAGTTGGGCCCTGGTAATCGTTGTTTCACAGTGTCCCATAGTGCACCACCCTGCTTATCATTCATTAACCTCCAACTGTGGTGTCATTCTGGCCTCCCAACATTCATTCCCTCGCCATTTGATGACATACAATAAATTCTCATGCAGGAAGGATGCTCATCTATGCTAATTTATCGTAAGTCCACTGCCCAGTTAAAGGTGACATCATTTTTTTAATTTGGTGGCTCTTCATCTAATTTCCCAGTGCTGATAATAATTAATTAGCCTGCTTATTATATATTTTTCTTTAGTCTTCGAGAGCCTCCCCATCTGGAGGGAAGACAGTCCTCTCTGTGTCTGATTAATGGCGGGGAGAGACAGTTGCCAGTGCTGCTATGTCACTGAAGCCTTGCTGTCTGGTTCAGGTCAGAACCATGCACCCGGCAGTATGGAGCTGGCCCAGTACAAATCACTCTCTGCACAGCATTGTGAGAACGACCATATAACGACCATGTAACAACAACAAACAGAAAATAAACGGACATGTTTTTTAGCAATGACACTCCTGTTAATTATTTAAAAATAGCTCGATCAATCAATGAATGGGAAGTTATTCCACCTTAACCTGTCATTGAGGTGAACAGTCCAATAAGCTCACGGAATCACTGTATTATTAGTTGACATGACACATCCTGAACTTGGAAAAGCAGCAGTGTGTGAAATAGGCTTCTGATTTGCATGTCAAGTTACTCACTCACCTCATGAAGGGAAGCCACCACTTCAAAAACAACTAAGTCAACGTTGTAAATATTTAGTTTAAATATATATAGCACTTTAGCTCCCAATATTTATTAGTAAAGCAGCTTGATTGAATAGTATTTATTTTCCCTAGCAGTTGCTTGAAGCTACTTCAACTGACCGATCAATTACAATGTATGCATACTCTGCTGGAATGTTGCCCTTGAGATAGAAAGTCATCTTCTTATCCTTAACCTATAAAACAAACACAGTGACGTTAGCCCTCTAGCTGCCCAGACAGAGGAAGAGGAGGCCAAGGATCTCTCATGCCACTGGAGCCTTGACTCATTTGTCACCACTGTGTCGAAGGAAAGATGACATTTACAGCCCTGTGAAGTGACTGCCTCCAGCTCGCCGGCCACCCTCAAGTAATAAATGTTTACCTTAAAGAAAGAGGTCTGTGAACTCAGTTTATATATATATATATATATATTTATATATATATGAAAGGGGGGTTTTGCACACGGGGTGCTTATTTCCCCCACCTTTCACTCACTCTGTCAAACAGAACCAGATTAATGGCACAATTTGTCCTACAAATCACATTAGAAGAAATACACACTAAGGTGAAAAACTTTCTCCCATCCATTCCCCAGCTGTGATATCTGTTCATATGAAATGTATTCCTGCCAGACATTTACAGAGGTGTACAATGAAGGTGAAGAGGCATAATGACAATAGGAAGAAGACATGTGTCTGGGAAAATGTACTTTAGAAAGAGAAGGATGTATGGTTCATTCTCGCTCTAATAAACGCATGAAAATGCTCGCACAAAAACAGGTTTACATGCAGTGTGAATGCTGCTTATGCATGTTAGTGTCCCTGTTGCTTGAATGTGTAATGATGAGGAGACTAGTAGAATTATTGCTTTACAAGATCTACAAGAAATACAATAAAAAATGACAACATTAAATGTGCACATACAGTATAATCACTTAAACAGTAGACAATGGCAGAGGGACTATTTGTGAGGCTGGCCTCCTCTATATTCAATATGATGCCTGGACCATTCTGAGAAGTGAAGTCCTTGAAGAATCCCCCCTGACACAAATCCATAAATGCCTGAATAACCTTAATATTTAAACAGATAAAAAGAGGTGCCCGTTGAGATTCTTTCAAAAAGACTTTGAATATTACACTGTGAGTCCTGGGAGGCCACTTTTCACAGATAGGACTTAAATCCGATTAGATTTGAATAGAGCTGTACCGTGTGCAGGATGGACCACAGAGGAGTAGAGGGATTCAGGTGGGAGGGATAACAGTCTGTTCTAATTACTGGCTCGCCACTCCCCGGCAGACATGGTACCAAAGTAGGGGGGGCAGGAGGTGCATACTGGGAGCTAGGATGAGTGAAATCTAAAGGCTACACACTGTAAGGTGGTGATTCCACAAGTGACATAAAGTTAGAGTACTATGAGCACTGTGAGCTTCACTGATCTCTGAAGAGTTGGATCTTATTCAATGGCCACCTTCTTGCAATCTTGGATTAAGTAGCTAACCAAAGGAAAAAAATCTGAATCTTTGTGTAATTCTCTCCCAATAACGATAACATCACAATAGACCTCTGAAATACCAGTGGTGCAGCACATTAAAAGCAAATGGTACATGCTAGGAAGATACAGCATGAGTGTGTGTGTCATAGGTAGAGAGAGAGAAAAAGTGAGAGAGAGAGATAGCGAGAGAGAAAGAGAGCAAAGGGAGGGTGAAAGAGAGAGCAGTGAGAGAGACAGCTAAAGGAGGCCGCCCTGTACCGACTGCGTGTCAGATGTGGGAGCTGGGCTGTTATCTGCTGATCCCAGAACTTCCCCTGGAGCGCCGGAGTAGGTCTGTCTCACGTAGTGCACCCTGCACAGGGACGACGCTGCCGGCTGACAGGAAGGCTCGATTAGCGTGCCACAAAGAGGCCGAAACAGAGGAGCACTTCCTCGACCAAAGGAGGTTAGTCTGGAGAACACACTCCAACCCTCCTTCCTGAAAGCGGACAGTGACAAACACACACACTGGACAGGCCAGCTCAGGGAATGCATTACGGACTTGGATCTAGTTTCTTTGACACACACAGAGAAAGACACACACACACACACACACACACACGCACGCACGCACACACACACACACACACACACACACACACACACACACACACACACACACACACACACACACACACACACACACACACACACACACACACACACACACACACAGTTGATATATTACAGTGATTGAGATATACACAAAATGTATTCAGGTCAATGTGTTAAGTTATTATTAACGAGTGAATAAAAAAGTCACGTCTAAATCTAGTCTATAAGTAGAACACAACTGTTTCATTGATTTAGAAGGTCACACAATTCACCTTTTTGGGAGGATGCTTGCAGTCCTCCAGAGAATGAGATGAGTATGTTTGGGCTGGCCCCGGTCCTGCGCGTGCTGCCACAACCCAGACAATGGAATGGGGATGTGGAAGTGGGCCTGGGCCAGATGAGGAAAAGGAGATAGCATGGGTGGGGTGAGGGGTGGAGGTGCGCAGAGTGGGGAGGGGTGGGCTGTTATGAGACCTTGTGCCGCATTGGCATTGTTCATGAGAGGAAAAACACCAACAACAACAACAATTAAAAAACACAACACTTCCTGAATCTTTTTATATGATCATGTAGAGAACAATTGAGCGGGTGGGTTCTGCTACTTTGAGGATATTGGGGGAAGCCTCCCCTTCGAGTCTTGCAATGATCTTTTCACACCTCTCTCTGAAACAGGCAGGAAAAATAAAACAATGCAGTTTGCTGACCAAGAGGCCTACTGATCAAGTACATCATGTCCACTGAGAGAGATTACAATACCCTTTGACCTGTGATACATTAAATAATGAACTAAAGGTTAATAAGGGAAAATCCAATATGAATTGATATTTCTTCCAAATGCAGCATATGAAATAGATCATTACCATGGTACCAAGCTCAACAGATTTCACTTATCTCAAGAAATTACTTACAACGGAATGCATGGAACAAAGACTGAACAAGCAGAGGATGAAGAGG
Source organism: Oncorhynchus mykiss (assembly GCF_057628025.1). Lineage (NCBI taxonomy): Eukaryota > Metazoa > Chordata > Actinopteri > Salmoniformes > Salmonidae > Oncorhynchus > Oncorhynchus mykiss. The sequence continues at coordinate 71,620,804 of NC_143023.1, read as the reverse complement.
CCTCTGTTAGGCATCACACTGGAGATGAACCTTGACTTTACTTAGATGTTGGCCTCCACCTGAGCAGACACTTGATAGTCATCAGTTTTTGTCGACTCAAGAACTAAGGAAGGACCACACAGGTTGTATAAAAATGCTGGAGTTTTCGGACATGCCTTGAAATAAGATCGCCGTCCAAACGACTAAGAAGAGAAAGAAAGCGTGTTGTGTGTCTATGTGTGCACGTGTGTGTAACTGTGTGTGTGTGTGTGTGTGTGTGTGTGTGTGTGTGTGTGTGTGTGTGTGTGTGTGTGTGTGTGTGTGTGTGTGTGTGTGTGTAACTGTGTGTGTGTAACTGTGTGCGCATGTAGGTCTGTTTCTTTGTCTGACTTTTCTCCACTGAGTGTGCTTGGTTGTAGATTTCACTAACCCTGAGGTCATGCACCTGATATACCTCTGAATCATGCTGTTAGCTGAAGTGTAAAAATCCTCCCAGGGAAAGATGTATCAGGGGATAAGAGTGCAGTGGTGTGATGTACTGTAATAGTGCTAGAGCCTCCAGGCCTAGACTAGACATTGGTATTTTAGTTCTGACACCATTGCACCTAGCTTTCCAGTGATATACTCTAATACTCACATGAGTTGTGGCTGGATCAGAGCAAGTTGGAATATTTTCATTAAGTAGAACCACATGTAGACATTGTCTAGGTGTGGGTATTATTAGTGTCTGCATAATTGAGTGAGTGAACAACATAAATAGGTAGTTAATAAAAATCACCTTTATTTAACCAGGTAGGCCAGTTGAGAACAAGTTCTCATTTACAACTGCAACCTGGCCAAGATAAAGCAAAGCAGTGCGACAAAAAACAACAACACAGGGTTACACATGGGATAAACAAACATACAGTCAATAACAATATAAACATCTACATACAGTGTGTGCAAATTGAGTAAGGAGGTAAGGCAATAAATAGGCCATAGTAGCAAAGAAATTAAACATTAGCAAATTAACACTGGAGTGATAGATGTGCAGATGATGATGTGCAAGTAGAAATACTGGTGTGCAAAAGAGCAAAAAGTAAATAAAAACAATATGGGGATGAGGTAAGTAGGTGGATGGGCTATTTACAGATGGGCTGTGTACAGCTGCAGCGATCGGTGAGCTGCTCAGATAGCTGATGCTTAAAGTTAGAGAGGGAGATATAAGTCTCCAACTTCAGCAATTTTTGCAATTCGTTCCAGTCATTGGCAGCAGAGAACTGGAAGGAAAGGCGACCAAAGGGAGTGGGGCTTTGGGGGTAACCAATGAGATATACCTGCTGGAGCGATTGCTACGGGTGGGTGTTGTTATGGTGACCAGTAAGCTGAGATAAGGTGGAGTTTTGCCGAGCAAAGACTTATAGATGACCTGGAGCCAGTGGGCCTGGCGACAAATATTTAGCGAGGGCCAGCCGACGAGAGCATACAGGTCGCAGAGGTGGGTGGTAAATGGGGCTTTGGTTTTCTGAGTAGAGTGTGGGAGGCTATTTTGTAAATGACATCGCCGAAGTCGAGGATTGGTAGGATTGTCAGTTTTACGAGTGTATGTTTGGCAGCGTGTAGATTAGATAGCATACTTATTGTTAGCCAATGTCATACAATTTTATTCTGGACATGGTAGAAACTCATTGTGGAAACTCTCAATGGGTCAAGCTAGAACACTTTACCTTCTCACAACATGTTACAGAGGCAACAAGAAATGCCTGTTCCTTGGTCAGAGCTTAATGCATTCAGGTTACAGGCTTCTCCAGCTGCTTTCACCAATCCTGCCAGGTTACAATAATCTCTCTCCTCAACGGTTCTGGATGTGATGTAATGGCTTGGCACCACAAGTTAATCGCTCTATTTTGTGTCAGTACAACCTCTTTCTGTCTGCAACACTCATGAAAGCTATGGAAGAAGCAAAGAACTCCATACACAGAGGAACAAACTAAGCAGGTGTGGTGAAAAAAAGAGTTAATAACACTGGATGTCAGGTAATAGTTTTTAAGACACTCTGACAAGAACTCTCTGGTGTGATTGCGTAAGAACATAGGGTGACCCATGTTTTTACATGGTGAAAGAGGTTTTTAGTCTGAGTGAACTTTTGGGATTAGTCTTTGGTGGAGTTTGCTTGGGTGTTAGGTCAGGATGCTTTCAGTTCGCTGTTTCTGAAAGGCAGGTTCATATAACGCCAACTCATGGCTGGGCTGTGGAAATGGTAGACTAATGAAGTCGATTGTGGAAATCTTTTGGCCTTGCAAAGCTGGTGGCCCTCTGAAATCTCAATGAGCCCACTGATACCCAAAGCAAAAAAAACGTTTTTGTGTGAGGGCTGTGGGGGAGGGAAAAGCTCAGAAAATTCGGACTATTTTTGTGTTTTACACAGTTAAGGGGAAAGAATGAGGGAAGTGGATGATTGTGGAGACTAGAGATTCTTTCTCATGAGATGAAGTCACTGAACTGGAGCTAACCCCAAAACCCGGCAGTCTGAAGGACATTCTCTGTTTCCTTTGATTAGAGAGGCCTCAATCCATGCTGTTAGGAACACTCTGGAACTAACAACTTTTCCTTTGCTCCTGCCACATACCATTTGAAACTGGATGGAAAACCTGAATTTTCAGCCTACTTCTACAAATCTCAATCAGGATTTGTTTTAGCTCTGCTTCAGTTAGTACATTTTCAGTCATTGCAGAAATGTGTAAGAGGAAAGGGACTTTGTTTGGCACACTTCAATGATAACCATACTATTGCTCCCACCAGTGTGTGTGATGTCCAGTATTATCCAGAATAAACCCCCCAAGGTTCATCCTGTGACTTAGTGTATATGTGTATAATTAGTGGAAGCAGGTCTCTGATGCCTCCCTTTGTTTGCCTGGCCATAGGCATATTGTTCTATCGTGAGTTTGGGAGTATTTACCAACTGTCACTTCCCTTCTTTGCTTTTTTTTGTCAGCAACATATTACTTTTGATACATGCTCACACACGGGCACACTACGCACGCACGCACGCACACACACACATACACACACACACACACACACACACACACACACACACACACACACACACACACACACACACACACACACACACACACACACACACACACACACACACACACACACACACACACACACACACACACACACACACACACACACACACACACACACACACCAATGGTAACAGCTGTCTTGTATTCTGTGCTGGACAGGATCTAACACCACAGCAGAGAATCTGGGTCAGAATATTTGGAAAGCATGAATATCAAATGGTGTCCTCAAACTGGTGAATTAATATGACTTTCACTGGTGACATTTTCTAGCAGCATATGGCAGTGAGCTCATGGGAGAGCAGCGCTTTTTGATGAATGTTTTGAGTCTGAGGGACCAAAGGACGGTATTGGGCATATGTCACCTTCTGTTTTTGCCTTGTGAAATGGTAAAACAGCCACACATCAACTGGATACTGAAGCCATAGAACTGCCATTTCAGATAACATTAACCCCTGCAGTTTTAAAGCATGAAAAGGGATGGTACCAACGCCCTCAGGGTATGTGTGTCTTGGGGGCTTGGGTGACAAGCAAAAAAAAACGCATTTCTGTTGTCTGAAAGGAAAACTGGACCTGGAAGATTCAATGGCTTCCTGGCTAAATATTCCACATTAACTTTACCTGGCATGAGGCATTGCAAAGGGTTAACACTGTAATATTGCACAAATCAGTCAATGATGAAATCCCAATTACCACTTGAGTTTAACGTTGATTAGTAAATTGAGTCCTCTCTCTGATGCAGTGTCTGTGGCGGCTTAAGCGTGGAGCTGGAACCTCATTCTCAGGCTGCTGCCATTGTCTGTAGCCCTAATCACTGTTGTACCCGCTACCCCTCTTCACCCACCACACCCCCATCCTTCTTATCTTTACACTGAGGCACAAACATTTGTGTTCAGCAGTTTCTGCAAACAAATTCAAATTGAAAAGGGTAAAGTCAGAAATTAATTATCCATCTAAAGCCAATGTACTGGAAAATATAATTTATGGAACAATTATGAAAATGGTGCGCTTAAGTGAAAACCCTGCAATAATTTAATTAATATTTTATTTTAATACTCATTACATTTTTACCCATGGAGGATGTGATGGAATGTATGCTGTTGAATGAAGTGGTATTTTCAGAGAAAAAAACTGCCTTTACTGCTCTCAATGAGATTGGAGCTTCAACAGCCTGTTGTTATATAGATAGCAGCTGGGAACCAAGAGGTGAATGTTCAGGGGGTGATTAAAACATTTAAAAGATGAGACTTTGACCCTTGACATTGAGATAGCTTATGTGATAAAGCGTATTAACACAACGTTGTTGTGGACTTTATTTGACAGAGGAAAGTATGTGAATTCCAGGGGATGACGCATACATACACGATGTGTACACTGCATGTACATGTGCATGTGTGCCTGCGTATGTACTGTACGAACAAACGTTTGTAGGCGCCTGAGCATTCCCCTGTTTGAGATTTCCTTCCCCTTGTTACTCACATGGTAGTTCAGTGGCTTTGAAGCACACAGTGGCTCTTTATGCTAGGCAAGGACTTGCCCTTCTCCCTGTCAGCAGACCACTGGGAACAGTTCTCTGTGTGCACTCTCATTGGCATGCTAAAGAGCCCTGATATTTTTGTCTAACATATTAAAGAGGGAATTAAGCAGAGCTATTGAGGGCTTATGTCCTGAGCATTTTAACGTTTTTTTCATGGCCATTATTTGAAATCCAGCCAAGTAAATTCTAAAGATGGGGAGGATAGAGAATGGAAAGAGAGGTTATTGACAGCGCTGTGGTCAGTACTTTGAGAGACAAGCGGAAACAATGTGCTGACTGTTATCGAAGGACCGGTTTACTGAAATAAGTGTCCTGTCTGTGCTTTTTTCACCTGCTTTTTTCTCTCCCAAGAAAGTTGTTACAATGAAACCAAGTCTAAAGCAGTAATTTGTAAGTCAAGAACCTGGCTGAGTGGATTTCTGTGGGGAGGGAGGAGTTGAACGGGGGTGGCGAGTGAAGCTAGGGCCTAGGGTCTATTCAGGGGCGAGTAAAACTGGGCAGCTTTGCCTGCCACCTCATTGGCCTCCTGTCCTGTGGTTAGCTCATGTGGTCAGGCACCAGCAGCACATTAGTGTAAAGTGATAGTGGATATTCATTCAGATGTTAATTCAGTTTGGTAACAATTGGAAAAGCCTTATCTATAGTAATAGGACCCTATAATTCAAGGCAATGTTGGAGAGGCTTCTTTGTAAACTGTTCTTATTGTGCGGTTCATCCAATATCTATGAAGCAGAACATTACAATGGGTATGTTACTCATATTGTATGATATGCTCTCCTTTGAGCAGTGGTAATATCAGTTGGTCTGACAGCGGCAGATTCCCTGTCGGCTATATAGTACAGTGATAAATCCAGGAGGTTGCTCTGTTCTATAGCCTGGGAACATTAGACAGAGCCCAGCTCTTTAGGCAGGCGTTTATGACGGAGTCCCTAAAGTTACAAAACGATTATGACAGCCTTGAGCTGCCACTGGAAACAAACCCACTGACACGTTGACAAAATCCCTGCCCCGTGTTTATATCGCGTTTTGCAAAGAAATCAGAAAAGGTAATCATGTATGGAAGCCGGGGTTAAGAAGCAATGTAACAGTCTATTAACTTTAATATAGATATGTGGAATAAGCATATGCAGGGTCCATTAGCATAAATCTTGGTTACACATGAGTGGTGTTGCACACTGTTCTCTCTCCACAGTGGGGTCTAATGACAAACACTGTGAATGAACTGAGCCTGAGCCAGCCTGCTGACTGCACGCTTGAGCTCTCAATTAGCCCCCTTACCATTTACCCTCCTCTGCACTACCAGTCCTCCTGCCTTCTGCCTGTGTACGGCCCTGCTGGGGTGAGACTGTTCAAACTGTCAGCTAATGATACAGCAACAAGGCTACAGGAAATGTAAACAATAATAAACAATTAAATGAAACAATGCATACACACCTGTATACTTTTAGATTGCATAGCTGTATCAGATTATGTATTGTAGGGGAAATGTAAAGAGGACTATGAACACATGTCAGTTGATACAAATATTTTAAAAATCAACGACAACAGAAAAACACTATATTTTAGTGAAAAAGTACTTATGCGAAAGGTTTGTCATCCATGTGGAGCAGAAGAACAACTCCATTATGTTTGATTCATCATCAAAGGGCCCTGAAAGGATACTGGAACAAGAGAGATATTCCTGATTCCTCCACAGAACTATATTCATACTTCATAATGTTTGATGTTTTACTGAGAGGCTTTCAAAAGAACAGATGTGCTTAGAACTCCCCCAAAAATGATACAGGAGTAATGTCTAAAAACGAAGGCATGGAAGTGTTCATTACCCTATTAGTAGTAGTAGTAAAAGTACAGTAGCCGAAGAAGTATTTGTATTAGTAGTAGTAGTAAAAGTATAGTAGCAAAAGTAGTTTTTGAATTAGTATTTAGAAGAAGTGAATGATAATTCCATTGACTACCTCTTAATCTTATAACGATAACTTTGTTACGCATAGCCCACTTTTAGGATGACAAACAACACTGTGGTTTGCTATTCACTTATTTTCTTGGCCGGCAAGGTAGCCTAGTGGTTAAAGCGTTGGACTGGTAACCGGAAGGTTGCAAGTTCAAACCCCCTGAACAGGCAGTTAACCCACTAGGCTGTCGTTCCTAGGCTGTCATTGAAAATAATAATTTGTTCTTTTAACTGACTTGCCTAGTTAAATAAAATAAATACAATTTTACCTAGGTGGTACCTAGACGGTAAAACACATGTCATCTATGACTACATTATGTTGTGAAGTGATGTTTGGCCTCCCTTTCCTGTGTTACTCAGAGGGTAAAGATTAGTCATCACCCCACTTAACATCCTCCTCACTTTCTCACATGGCTGTTCCTCTGTTAGCACTATATCCTGGAGATGACACAGCACACAGGGTCTTCTTCACAGCTGCATTATGTTACATGGCACTCAATTTCCTTTTCAAGAAAATGAATGACAATGCAACAATCTATGATTTGATGTAGTCTAGCAGTTGAAAGTACAAGTCTTACCTTGGTACCATATTACACTACTTGTGAGATCTAACTGTCAATTCATCTGGGACATTAACATCCCTACACCACTGCATACTCTGCCTGTCTGTGAAATGTCCCTACATTGTTTCTGTCGTATTGAACCCTCAGAATCACCATGCATATCACATTGTTGCATTGTAAAAGTCATACATCACATGATGGAAAAACCCAATTGAGTTGCAACCCACTGTAACATCTTCACAGGCTAATTGGATTGGTGTTTAGCAAGACCCCGAGAGGAGGCAGGGACTTCGTTCATGCATAAAATTGTCTTTGTTTTCTCACTGTCGTTTTCTCTCCCCTTCTCTCTTGGTTGCATTTCCCACTGCCTCCCCCACATGCTCAGGCCATGGAAGGAGTTGTATTAGTATACCTTTGTGCCAGCATGGGAGGAAAAAGAAATGATCTGGTATTGAATTTCAATAACACATTTCCTGGGGTCCTGCAGAGTACAAGCAATCAAGGGTTAAATTGGATCTGTAACGTATGCTCTGTGACCCACAAATCGCTTACCCATCAAACAGACTCATTACGAGCCAGCAAGCAGATGAGTGTTTGTGAGCCTTGCCTCTGAGCGGCGGGGATTGTGTGTATTACCACTAACACGGCCGAGGTATTTACATTTTGATTTTTTCGTAATGGGTTTTGACATGTTTCATTTCCTCTGGGGTAAGCGCTCGAGACCTCCGAAAGTAAATGTTGCTAAAAAGTCATCAAGGCAGAATATTAAAATGCCATCAAATAGGAATTTCACTAATGCGATGGGGCTGGGGCTTCAGGTACGCGGAGCCAGGGTCAGAGGGGCCTGGTTCTGGGAGAAACACTATTTGTTCCCCTTGGCTGCCTTTCCCCCTCTTAAATACATTATTAAAGGACTTCTACCCCTCCCCCTCTATCTCTTCACCGCTTGGGCCTCATAGTTCAGCCACACCATTTGAAATGAAAAAGAAGCAAGAGAAGGGTTAGCTGATGCACATAGACCTGCAAACTAACACCCTTTTTGGCTTAATTGTTGGTATAAGAGGTATAAGAGGTACAAGCTGGCCGGTATAAGAGGTACAAGCTGGCCAAGTGTACAAATCATCATGTTTTGTATGGCACTTACGGTAAAGTTTGGAGGATGTATATGGATATGTCATTGCATAATTATGCACTTTTGAGTTGATAAGTAGCTAACATTATAGTCGTGCCATTTGGCCCAATGTAATTCAAATATCCCTATCATCAGATGGAAGCCAATATGACACCAATATCAATGAAATTCACAAATTAACTTTATTGGATGTACACAACATCTATGATCCGTCCAGTAGTTACCGAGAACCACTGTATTGGATTTTTGACAGGGTCGTTAGCATTAGGGTCGCCAGACAATTTTTTGTTCAAACCTAGCTCGAATTCTAGACGGTGGATTAAAACTTGGTTGCTGTGCAACAGTAGTAGCTAGATAGTAGAAGGTTAGCAGCTGTAGCTAGCTAGCTTTCACCAGTTGGATGAGAAGCAAAATGAAGGTATCTAGGTACAGTATATTTTGCTAAGGAATGTTTTTCATTTGACTGAAGTCATCTGTGTAAACTGCTAACATGGGCACGGTTTCCCGATAGCGATGGAACTTAGGCTTACAAGTGTTTTAACAATGCGTTTCCCAAAACACTCCGCAGAGTGAACGGTCGCTAAGTGCGTCATTGGAGCATGTGTCAATACTTATAGGATAATAAAAAGTGAGTGCTGATCTTGGATCAGCTTTCTCAATTGAAATCTTACCTTAACATTAGAATGATTTCACAATACTGACGGCGGATCAGCTCCTATTACTATCTACAGCTGCAAATACCGAGGCGGCTTATTCTTACTCAATAGAAATGCTCTAAAATCCCAGATTTGGCACGTCATTGCACACAATAGGATACACATAATGAAATATATATATTGAGACAAATTACAGACAGTAGCATACAAGTAGCAAAATATAACTCAATTGATGGAACATAAAATGTACCGTATTTCAATATGAATGAAATAGGCCTATAGCTTACTGTTTATATGTTAATGCAGTCATCTCGGGTTTCATTTTAAGCATATTTTTATACGTCGGTTGTTTGTATCATTTTAAAAGACATTAGCAATTTTGTATTTGTAGTCAACTTTGTTCTGACGTTATCAGAGGTCCCAGAGAGACGGATAAAGCATGTAATTCTATGTTTAGCATGGATCTTCTGTGTATAAAGTGGCACGGGGGTGCAAAAAAGCATCTAACGACGCACTTAGATGTTCTAAGTGTTCTGAGGAAAGTGTTAGATTTGGAGCATTTTCAAGTGCAACGTTAATAACGATGGTTTTGGGAAACAGCTCAGAGATTTAACGATGCTCATATGAAGATTATAATGATGAAATTAGCCTTAAGATGCTTTTGGGAAACCGGGCCCAGGACACATGCGTGTAATCAGAGCACAAACTGATAAGCTAGCAAATGCCCTTGGCTGCTATTATAGCCAGTTAGATACACCAAACTTTGGGAATTTTGGGAAAATTGCCACACTGCTAATTCATAATAAATGCACACACCAGAACAGATGTTAGAAGATCCAAAGTAAATTCTAGCCCTTAACTTATGCATTATTTCAGTATGCTCCCTCCTCTGTCAATGCAATTTTCTTTGTGTCATTATAATCCAAATTTGCGCTGATTGACAAAGTGTCAAGTTACATTTCAATGTCTTTCCAGAATCCTGAAGTCACCACCAACAATAAAAAGTATCAGGGGTGTGGATTGCATATGAAGCATCCAGGTAAAACAACAACAACATCATAATGATCATTGCTTGCTTGCGCGACCTGTGCACAGTCTAAAGAAAGTGCCATCCTTGCTAACTTGGTTAGCTATGTGATCAAATTAAACTGTTTTGAACACATCAACTATATTTTTTTACCAAGCAAAAAAAAAAAAGTTAGTTTTTATAGTTTTTTACATCCCCCTCCCTTTCCCAACACACACACTGTTGTGCACACACAAAAAACGGTTTGTGCTTATTGTCATTTATTAGGTGTCTCTTGCCACATCGTTGAGTGGCAAGAGACAGGGAGTGTGACATGTACTAGTACTAGGTCATATGTGTTGCTACTATGGAGGACAGAACGGTGGAGAGGAAAGCTCTCAAACTTTCAAGGAAGATGTTGTTGCCTTCATTTGTCAGATGCATGCCATCCCTATGGTACAAATGCACACGATAAGTTCAAATCAAATCAAATGTATAAATATAGCCCTTCGTACATCAGCTGATATCTAAAGTGCTGTACAGAAACCCAGCTTAAAACCCCAAACAGCAAGCAATGCAGGTGTAGAAGCACGGTGGCTAGGAAAAACTCCCTAGAAAAGCCAAAACCTAGGAAGAAGCCTAGAGAGGAACCAGGCTATGTGGGGTGGCCAGTCCTCTTCTGGCTGTGCCGGGTGGAGATTATAACAGAACATGACCAAGATGTTCAAATGTTCATAAATGACCAGCATGGTCAAATAATAATAATCACAGGCAGAACAGTTGAAACTGTAGGTGGACTGGGGACAGCAAGGAGTCATCATGTCAGGTAGTCCTGAGGCATGGTCCTAGGGCTCAGGTCCTCCGAGAGAGAGAAAGAAAGAGAAAATTAGAGAAATTCACACAGGACACCGGATAGGACAGGAGAAATACTCCAGATATAACAGACTGACCCTAGCCCCCCGACACATAAACTACTGCAGCATAAATACTGGAGGCTGAGACAGGAGGGGTCGGGAGACACTGTGGCCCCATCCGATGACACCCCCGGACAGGGCCAAACAGGAAGGATATAACCACACCCACTTTGCCAAAGCACAGCCCCCACACCACTAGAGGGATATCTTCAACCACCAACTTACCATCCTGAGACAAGGCCGAGAATAGCACAAAAAGATCTCCGCCACGGCACAACCCAAGGGGGTGCGCCAACCCAGACAGGAAGATCACATCAGTGACTCAACCCACTCAAGTGACGCACCCCCCCTAGGGACGGTATGAAAGACCCCTAGTAAGCCAGTGACCCTGTAATAGGGTTAGAGGCAGAGAATCCCAGTGGAAAGACGGGAACCGGCCAGGCAGAGACAGCAAGGGCGGTTAGTTGCTTCAGAGCCTTTCCGTTCACCTTCACAATCCTGGGCCAGACTACACGCAATCATACGACCCACTGAAGAGATGAGTCTTCAGTAAAGACTTAAAGGTTGAGACCAAGATTGCGTCTCTCACATGGGTAGGCAGACCATTCCTTTAAAATGGAGCTCTATAGGAGAAAGCCCTGCCTCCAGCTGTTTGCTTAGAAATTCTAGTGACAATTAGGAGGCCTGCGTCTTGTGACCGTAGCGTACGTGTAGGTATGTACGGCAAAGTAGAGCTGCTAACCTAACCTTTTACTGCTAACCTAACGTGTAGGTTAGCAGTAAACCCTTGAAATCAGCCATTGCCTTGACAGGAAGCCAGTGTAGGGAGGCTAACACTGGAGTAATATGATTACATTTTTTGGTTCTAGTCAGGATTCTAGCAGCCGTATTTAGCACTAACTGAAGTTGATCTAGTACTTTATCCGGGTAGCCGGAAAGTAGAGCATTGCAGTTGTCTGATTTTTGCAATGTCACGTAGATGGAAAAAAAGCTGTCCTTGAAATGGTCTTGATATGTTCTTCAAAAGAGTGATCAGGGTCCAGAGTAACACCGAGGTCCTTCACAGTTTTATTTGAGATGACTGTACAACCATTAAGATTCATTGTCAGATTCAACAGAAGATCTCTTTGTTTCTTGGGACCTAGAACAAGCATCTCTGTTTTGTCCGAGTTTAAAAGTAGAAAGTTTGCAGCCATCCACCTCCTTATGTCTGAAACACATGCTTCTAGCGAGGGCAATTTTGGGGCTTCACCATGTTTCATGGAAATGTACAGCTGTGTCTCATCTGCATAGCAGTGAAAGTTAACATTATGTTTTCGAATGACATCCCCAAGAGGTAAAAATATATAGTGAAAACAATACTGGTCCTAAAACGGAACCTTGAGGAACACCGAAATTTACAGGTTGGACAGGTTATAAACGTTTCTCCTTTTCAGGCGCTACTTTCTGTCATTCGAGAAGCTAAGAAATTTGACCCACGTGGAGCTGAAAAACGACTTATGCTTATTCATATGCACAGTACATCGCACACTATCAGTAGTACATCACACACTAAATATGTATTCTTAAGTGTTCTGTACTTGTCTAATGACTTCTCAGCAGTTTGTCACGTCACACTGTTTCTATCAGGAGTTACGAAAATTGCTATTGACAAGACACAGACATATTCAGGCTTTTTTCTTCAAGCCCAGTACTAATACAACTGATTCTACTACTCAGCTGTTCATCAAGACCTCAGCTGTTCATCAAGACCTTGAATGGTAGAATCATGTATGGTAAAGCTGGGTTTGAACAAGAAAGCATCCATAACCCTGTACCTCTTCAAAAGCAATTTTGGTCATCCCTGAAATGTTTATACAAAGTTTACTATGTCTGATGAATGTATGTTTGATTGTAAGTTGTATATTTTGTAATAACTCACTATTGTTTAAAGGTAATGTAATACTAGGCCTTTAGTCAGTAAACTTTAAAGTACATTTTCAGGTAAATAGTTAATGGCTTCATGTTGATTATTTTATGTATTTTCCATTTTTGTATTGTTAAAACAGATCTGGGGAAACATTTCCAGTTTACTACATATTGGCTTAACCCTCCTGCTGTGTTCCGGTCGAATTGAACCGATTTTCAAGTTCTCTCTGAAAAATGTTAGAAGAACAAAAGTCGAATTCATACTTTATTGTCCTGCTATTAAAACATATTGTACCGTGCATTCTGAAAGTATTCAGACCCCTTGACTTTTTCCACATTTTGTGACATTACAAAGTGGGATTAAAATGGATTTAATTGTCATTTTTTTTGTTAAAGATCAACACAAAATATTCTGGAACGTCAAAGTGGAAGAAAAAGTCTAAAAAAGTATATGAAAAAAAAAATCAAAAAAAGTATATGAAAAATCAAATGTTAATAAATATTGATTAGATAAGAATTCAATCCCCTGAGTCAATACATGTTAGAATCAACTTTGGCAGAGATTGCATCCATGAGTCGCTAAGAGCTTTGCACACCTGGATTGTACAATATTTGCACATTGTTATTTTTTTAAAGTCTTCAAGCTCTGTCAGGTTGGTTGTTGATCATTGGTAGACAGACATTTTTTAGTCTTGCGAGTGTATATTTGGCCTTGTGTTTTATGTTATTGTCCTGCTGAAAGGTGAATTTCTCTCCAGTGTCTGCTGAAAAGGAGACTGAGACAGGTTTTCCTCAAGGATTATGCCTGTACGTAGCTCTATTCAATTGATTTTCCTTTGTATTAAGGAGATGAAGTTCTTTGCCACATTTTTTGCAGTTTATCTTTAATGCCTTATTGCAAACAGCATGCATGTTTTGGAATATTTTTCCTTCCTTTTTATCACACCGTCATTTAGGTTAGTATTGTTAATGTTGTTTATCCATCCTCAATTTTCTGCTATCACAGCCGTTAAACTCTGTAACTGTTTTAAAGTCACCACTGGCCTCATGGTGAAATCCCTTTGCGGTTTCCTTCCTCTCCGGCAACTGAGTTAGGAAGGACACCTGTATCTTTGTTGTGACTAGGTGTATTGATACACCATTTAAAGTGTATTTAATAACTTCACCATTCTCAAAGGGATATTCAGTGACTGTTTTTTGATCTACCAATAGGTGCCCTTCTTTGTGAGGCATTGGAGAACCTCCCTGGTCTTTGTGGTTGAATTTGTGTTTGAAATGCACTGCTCAACTGAGGAACTTTCATATAATTGTATGTGTGGGGTACAGAGATGAGGCAGTCATTTCAAAATTATTGTCACGTTCTGACCATAGTTCTGTTATTTTATTCTTTGTTTTAGTATGGTCAGGGTGTGAGTTGGGGTGGGCAGTCTATGGTTGTTTTTCTATGTTGGTTTTTGTGTTCGGCCTAGTATGGTTCTCAATCAGAGGCAGGTGTCGTTAGTTGTCTATGATTGAGAATCATACTTAGGTAGCCTGGGTTTCACTTTTGTTTGTTGGGTGTTTGTTTTCCGTGTGTGTGTTTGTTGCCACACGGTACTGTTTTGGTTTCGTTCATGTTCACGTTTTTTGTTTTGTAGTTTCATAGTGTTCCGTTTATATCTTAAAATAAACGTTATGGACTCTTACCACGCTGCGCATTGGTTCTCCGAAAGCAGTCATCAAGGCAAAGGGTGGCTACTTTGAAAAATCTAAAATATATTTAGATTTGTTTAACACTTTTTTGGTTACTACATGATTCCGTATATGTTATTTCATAGTTTTGATATCTTCACTATTATTCTACAATGTAGAAAACAGTATAAATAAAGAAAAACACTTGAATGAGTTTTGACTGGTATTGCCAAACTTTTAACTGGTATTGTAAAAGTATTCAGACCACTTGACTTTTTCCACATTTTTTTACGTTACAGCCTTATTCTAAAATAGATTAAATACAAAAAAATCCTCAGCAATCTACACACAATACCCCATAATGACAAAGTGAAAAAAGGTTTTTAGAATTTTAGAAAAGTATTTAGACCCTTTGCTATGAGACTCGAAATTCAGCTCAGGTGCGTCATGTTTCCGTTGATCATCTTTGAGATTGAATTGACTCCTTGATTGGAGTCCACCTGTGGTAAATTCAATTGATTGGACATGATTTGGAAAGGCACACACCTGTCTATATAAGGTCCCACAGTTGACAGCGCATGTCAAAGCAAAAACCAAGCCATGAGGTTGAAGGAAGTGTTACTGATCTCCGAGACAGGATTGTGTCGAGGCACAGATCTGGGGAAGGGTACCAAAATATTTCTGCAGCATTGAAGGTCCCCAAGAACACAGTGGCCTCTATCATTCTTAAATGGAAGACATTTGGAACCATCAAGACTTTTTAGAGCTGGCCACCAGGCCTAACTGAGCAATCGGATGAGAAGGACCTTGGTCAGGGAGGTGACCAAAAACCCGATGGTCACTCTGACAGAGCACTGAAGTTCCTATGTGGAGATCGGAGAACCTTCCAGAAGGACAAACATCTCTGCAGCACTCCACCAATCAGGCCTTTATGATAGAGTGGCCAGACGGAAGCCACTCCTCAGTAAAATGCACTTGACAGCCCACTTGGAGTTTGTCAAAAGCCACCTAAATACTCTCAGATCATTAGAAACAAGATTCTCTGGTCTGATGAAACCAGGATTGAAGTCTTTGGCCTGAATGCCAAGTGTCACGTCTGGAGGAAACCTGGCACCATCCCTATGGTGATGCATGGTGGTGGCAGCATCATGCTGTGGGGATGTTTCCTTCAAACTTTGCTTTCGTAAAATAATCCTCCAATTGCAGCAATTACAGCCTTGCAGACCTTTGGCATTCTAGTTGTCAATTTGTTGAGGTAATCTGAAGAGATTTCACCCCATGCTTCCTGAAACACGTCCCACAAGTTGGATTGGCTTGATGGGCACTTCTTACGTACCTTAATGGTCAAGCTGCTCCCACAACAGCTCAATAGGGTTGAGATCCGGTGACTGTGCTGGCCACTCCATTATAGACAGAATACCAGTTGACTGCTTCTTCCCTAAATAGTTATTGCATAATTTGAAGCTGTGCTTTGTCCTGTTGTAGGAAGAAATTGGCTCCAGTTAAGAGCCGTCCACAGGGTATGGCATGGCATTGCAAAATGGAGTGATTGCCTTCCTTCTTCAAGATCCCTTTTTACCCTGTACAAATCTCCCACTTTACCACCACCACCAAAGCACACCCAGACCATCACATTGCCTCCACCATGCTTGACAGATGGCGTCAAGCACTCCTCCAGCATCTTTTCATTTTTTCTGCATCTCACGAATATTATTCTTTGTGATCTGAATACCTCAAACTTAGATTTGTCTGTCCATAACACTTTTTTCCAATCTTCCTCTGTCCAGTGTCTGTGTTCTTTTGCCCGTCTAATTATTACATTTTTATTGGCCAGTCTGAGATATTACTTTTTCTTTGCAACTCTGCCTAGAAGGCCAGCATCCGGAGTCGCTTCTTCACTATTGACGTTGACTGGTGTTTAGCGGGTACTATTTAATGAAGCTGCCAGTTGAGGACTTTCAAACTAAACACGAGGTACTTGTGCTCTTGGTCAGTTGTGCATCGGGGCCTCCCACTCCTCTTTCTATTCTGGTTAGAGCCAGTTTGCGCTGTTTGCACTGTTTGCGCTGTTCTGTGAAGGGAGTAGTACACAGCGTTGTATGATATCTTCATTTTCTTGGCAATTTCTTGCATGGAATAGCCTTCATTTTTCAGAACAAGTATAGACTGACGAGTTTCAGAGGAAAGTTCTTTGTTTCTGGCCATTTTGAGCCTGAAATCGAACCCACAAACGCTGATGCTCCAGATACTCAACTAGTCCAAAGAAGGCCAGTTTTATTGCTTCTAATGAGTACAACAGCTTTCAGCTGTGCTAACATAATTGCAAAAGGGTTTTCTAATGATCAACTAGCCTTTTAAAATTATAAACTTGGATTAGCTAACACAAAGCAACCTGCCTACACATTGTTGGAAGAAGACCAATATAACTACTGTAGTGGGTCAAAACTGCGTGCTAGAAAATCTTGGGTGAAGTATTCACTTCTCACTTAAAACATTGTTTTTTAATTTTATTTACATAAACATTATCCATTAATATTCTGCATGAAACATTTTGACAGAAAGCGTTATTAGACGCAATCTCCATCCCTATGTATAATTGAACACCGATCTTGTTCTAGTCTGTGGACAAATACTTTGACTCCTAACGGCTCAGGTTTAAACTGGCCATTGTGTCCCTCACATAGTTTTTTGTATTCCATGGGTATTCCTTTTGAGGCCATTAGCAGGCTGACAACCCACCAGCTGTCACTAATTGCCCACTAATGGGTTTGGGTGATGTGATGGTTTGTCTGTGAGGGGCGTTCAAAGTCTATACTGGAGGTCTTTCTGGATTGCCAAATCAAAGGGGACATATTTAAAAGCATGTAATGTTATTCTGTTAAATCATTTTAAACTGCACAGTACCTCTGCAATAACAAGCAATTTATGCAAGTGTATGGAAACAGATGCCAATATTAAACCCCATAGCCTACATTTTTTACAGTTACGTTCTGTTATATCTTGAAATCTATGGTAATGAGGATATCAAAATGACTTCGCTATTTGATATCTACCTTACACTATTACCTTATACGTATATCATATCATTATTTCAAATATCATAGCTTTGTTTGGGGCAGTATCTATTGTCATGCATGATATTTGTATTCTTTGTGGTTGAGATCTTTGCAGGAGACTAGTAGGGCACGTGTCTGCCCTCTGCGTCAGCCAGCCCGCTAATAGATGTGAGGAGGTCATCTGGCATTAGCGGCAAAAGTACGTTAGCATTTGCGCTGAGCGTCTCTTGCCAGACTGTGTGCATGTTTGAAGGCGCTTGGACAAGCAGGCCCTTTCACGGTGATGAATGGCTTTTTTCAAGCGTTCTGCTCCCTAGTTATGAGAAGGGTGACCTGGTCATTGGACGACTTTATGAAGCTATAAAAAATGTATGTCAGTCTACAGTCTCTAATGCCATCCCCAAACAGAAGAGGGAGGGCGAGGGGAGCTGGAATGGTAAAAAGGCCATTTACCCTCTCTCTAAATAGCTCTCTCGACTGCCCTCCTCCACTTATCTGACAATGTCCTTGTCTTTGATTCTCTTTTTTTTATTCTATATTTTTACGAGACGAAATTGAATCAACAGCAGATTGGACAGTATTTGTCCCATGTTTTTTACTGTCCAATGCAGTCTGCTCACTTGTAATTAGTGTTTTGATATTGCATCCTCAATTCCATGCAATATAAAGAGTATAAAGAGATGAGAGAGAATTTATGGTGTACAGTTAGATAGAAAATCATTCTTATTCACAGTTAATGTGAATGGCATCATGGCATCATGATGTCCTATTTGCACCTACTTTAATTTCATCAATATCATAACACATGAATGTCAATGTTAGGAGTCTACCATTTATCAACAATGTTATTTCTCTGTTGCCGAAAAGCATCAGTATGCTAACTTCAGTTAGTACTAAATACGGCTGCTAGAATCCTGACTAGAACCAAAAAATTTGATCATATTACTCCAGTGCTAGCCTCCCTACACTGGCTTCCTGTCAAGGCAAGGGCTGATTTCAAGGTTTTACTGCTAACCTACAAAGCATTACATGGGCTTGCTCCTACCTATCTCTCTGATTTGGTCCTGCCGTACATACCAACACGTACACTACAGTCACAAGACGCAGGCCTTCTAATTGTCCCTAGAATTTCTAAGCAAACAGCTGGAGGCAGGGCCTTCTCCTATAGAGCTCCATTTTTATGGAATGGTCTGCCTACCCATGAGACGCAAACTCGGTCTCAACCTTTAAGTCTTTACTGAAGACTCATCTCTTCAGTGGGTCATATGATTGAGTGTAGTCTGGCCCAGGAGTGTGAAGGTGAACGGAAAGGCTCTGGAGCAACGAACCGCCCTTGCTGTCTCTGCCTGGCCGGTTCCCCTCCTTCCACTGGGATTCTTTGCCTCTAACCCTATTACAGGGGCTGAGTCACTGGCTTACTGGGGCTCGTTCATACCGTCCCTAGGAGGGGTGCGTTACTTATGTGGGTTGAGTCACTGATGTGATCTTCCTGTCTGAGTTGCCCCCCCCCCCCCCCCCCCCCCCCCCCTTGGGTTGTGCCGTGGCGGAGATCTTTGTGGGCTATACTCTGCCTTTTCTCAGGATGGTAAGTTGGTGGTTGAAGATATCGCTCTACTGGTGTGCTTTGGCAAAGTTGGTGGGGTTAAATCCTTCCTGTTTGGCCCTGTCGGATGGGGCCACAGTGTCTCCTGACCCCTCCTGTCTCAGCCTCCAGTATTTATGCTGCAGTAGTTTATGTGTCGGAGGGCTAGGGTCAGTTTGTTATATCTGGAGTACTTCTCCTGTCCTATCCGGTGTCCTGTGTGAATTTAAGTATGCTCTCTCTAATTTTGTCTTTCTCTCTTTCTTTCTCTCTCGGAGGACCTGAGCCCTAGGACCATGCCTCAGGACTACCTGACATGATGACTCCTTGCTGTCCCCAGTCCACCTGGCCGTGCTGCTGCTCCAGTGTCAACCGTTCTGCCTGTGATTATTATTATTTGACCATGCTGGTCATTTATGAACATTTGAACATCTTGGCCATGTTCTGTTATAATCTTCACCCGGCACAGCCAGAAGAGGACTGGCCACGCCACATAGCCTGGTTCCTCTCTAGGTTTCTTCCTAGTTTTTGGCCTTTCTAGGGAGTTTTTCCTAGCCACTGTGCTTCTACACCTGCATTGCTTGCTCTTTGGGGTTTTAGGCTGGGTTTCTGTACAGCCTTTTGAGATATCAGCTGATAGACGAAGGGCTATATAAATACATTTTATTTTATTTTATTTTATTTGATGAGCAAAGCTTTTTAATAATCCCCCTAGAATCTATTGACGCACAACCGTTTGGACAACAAACTAATGTGACCCCACTGTAGAAAGTGGAGATTCTCCCGAACACGACTGGTCGGAAGGTAACTGGTACCGGTTTAAAAAAGGAATGGAAGTTTGGAGGTAGTTGTGTGCCTACCCCAAAAATGGGTTAAATGTGTGTAAAAAGAGATACACATTACCAGTCAAAACTTTGGACAAACCTACTCATACAACTGTTATTCTTTATTTTGTCTGTTTTCTTCATTGTAGAATAATAGTGAAGTCATCAAAACTATGAAATAACACACATGGAATCGTGTAGTAACCAAAAAAGTGTTAAGCAAATCAAAATATATTTTAGATTTGAGATTCTTCAAAGTAGCCCCCGTTTGCTGTGATGTCAGCTTTGCACACTCTTGGCATTGTCTCAACCAGCTTGGAATGCATTTAAATTAACAGGTGTGCCTTGTTAAAAGTTCATTTCTTAATGCTTTTGAGCCAATACTTTGTGTTGTGACAAGGTAGGGGGTGGGTATACAGAAGATAGCCCTATTTGGTAAAAGACCAAGTTCATATTATGTCAAGAACAACTCAAATAAGCAAAGAGAAATTACAGTCCATCATTACTTAAAACATGAAGGCCAGTCAATGCGGAAAATGTCTGACGCAAAAACCATCAAGTGCTATGATGAGACTGGCTCTCATGAGGACCACCACAGGACAGAGTTACCTCTGCTGCAGAGGATACGTTCATTAGAGTTAACTGCACCTCAGATTGCATCCCAAATAAATGCTTCACAGAGTTCAAGTAACAGAAACATGTCAACATCAACTGTTCAGAAGAGACTGCGTTATTTAGGCCCTCATGGTCAAATTGCTGCAAAGAAACCACTGCTAGAGGACACCAATAAGAAGAAGAGACTTTCTTGGACCAAGAAACACGAACAATGGACATTAGACTGGTGGAAATCTGTCCTTTGCTCTGATGAGTTGAAATTTGAGATTTTTGGTTCCAACCGCCGTGTATTGGTGAGACACAGAGTAGGTGAACGGATGATCTCCGCATATGTGGTTCTCACCGTGAAGCATGGGGGAAGAGGTGTGATGGTGTGGGGGTGCTTTGCTGGTGACACTGTCTGTGATTTATTTAGAATTCAAGGCACACTTAACCAGCATGGCTACCACAACATTCTGCAGCGATACACCATCCCATCTGGTTTTCACTTAGTGGGACTATCATTTGTTTTTCAACAGGACAATGACCCCACACACCTCCAGGCTGTGTAAGGGCTATTTGACCAACGAGAGTGATGAAGTGCTGCATCAGATGACCTGGCCTCCACTATCATCCGGCCTCAACCCAATTGAGATGGTTTGGGATGAGTTGGACCTCAGAGTGAAGGAAAAGCAGCCAACAAGTGCTCAGAAAATGTGGGAACTCCTTCAAGATTGTTAGAAAAGCATTCCTCATGAAGCTGGTTGAGAGAATGCCAAGAGTGTACAAAGCTGTCATCAAGGCGAAGGGTGGCCACTTTGAAAAATCTCAAATATAAAACATATTGTAGTTTGTTTAACACTTTTTGGTTTACTACTTGATTTCATATGTGTTATTTCATAGTTTTCATAAAAATAAATAAAAACCTTTGAATGAGTTGTGTCCAAACTTTTGAATGGTACTGTATATGTATGTCTTGATCTTTCTTAAATCTCCTAGATACAGTGAAAGACAGACACTTCAAAACCTTGTCTTTTTTGCAGTTTATGAATGTGTTATTCATTGTGTTTCTATGGGATTTGGTACTAAAGACCACATTTTATATACCTAAAATCCTAAAATTCTAAATAAAATAGACAAATGATCTTAAAACAATAATCCCCACCTGCCCTGCCACTCCCCTCCCCTACTTCTTAGACTCTAGAGAATTTAAGAGAGACGCAAAGGTGTTGTGATTCCTGTCACCCACAAGAATGTAAACACACCCAATCTATTTAAAAGAGGAGTACAAACCAAAAATACAAGATCAGTGATTCACTCATCTACCAGTCCTTCCCTCATTTCCATGTGATATGGATGAATCCCATTAATCACAAATGTCTTCCTTTTAATAAAAATGCAAATGAATTTTAGCCGATTGGTGTTACAGCTAATGTGCCATTAATAAATCATGAGCCTCTTCGTTGTTTGCTTGCCAAGATTTTGAGGAACAAACACTTCCTAAAAACAAGATCATGCAGTCTAGATACTGTACAGTAGCTACTGTGACTAGCTTTATAGAACTAGAGCCCATTTAATTAATGTATTGCTAAAATGTGTCTTGTGAATATATGTTTAAGTAACTCATCCACTTAATGAGGTCCACATCAATTCAACCCTGGTTCACAGGCACAGCATGTGACTTAATATTGAAAAGTATCATTTATTTATGAGTGTAATTAGGTCATCATGTCTGACAAGTACATTCCAGGCTTTTTTAAGACCTCTCGGGCCAGGAAGTAGATTGTGTTTATGTTTTAGTCAGACTCCGACCACCACATTATTTATGTGAGTTTCTAATAGGTTTTTAACTCACCCTTTAACCTGCACAGCCGGGTCAGAGCACTAAAGGCCTTTGCTTCAGTTGACCTTGTATGCTAGCTTCCTGTTACTTGTGGATTATTTAAAGTTTACTTAAATATTGTAAGGCAATTACATAATACCAATTATTTGGTTGCTAGCACCAGTCCACATCACTCATTTACCCATACTTTTGAGTTACATGAAAGGTTCCCCTTTTTCATGAGTGATTGAAATTCATTTTACCTTGAGTTCACTTTCTATGCCAGTAGTGAAAGCATCCTTGATCATATGTTCTTTACTTTCCTTCAGGCCCTACATACCCAAACATGCCCGCCCAAAAATACTGGATTTCAATTTACTCAATATAGCATTATCCGCATTGCATTCCCACTAGTGCCTTCAAGTAAATTGCTATAATATAGTGCCTGGAGCCAATATTGTAGTTAAGTCACTTAACCTTGAGTCCAAGTCCAAAGTCCCTAGTGTTTTAGTCCGAGTTTGAGTCTGAGTCCTTCACACTTAAGTCACACGTTCCCTACTAGTACTAAAGTTTGCGGTCTGATAATCTGTGAGGCTACAGTTTGTAATGTATAAAGATAGCTAGCTATCTAACGATGCTACACTTTAGTCGGGCAATTTCAAGATTTCAGCTAATAGGGAGAAGTATCTAACAAAATAACTATAATGAACAAAAATATAAACGCAACATGCAACAATTTGAATGATTTTACTAAGTTACAGTTCATATAAGCAAATCAGTCAATTGAAAAAAATGAATTAGGCCTTAATCTATGGATTTTACATGACTGGGCAGGGGGAAGCTATGGGTCGGCCTGGGAGGGCATAGGCCCACCCACTTGGGGGCCAGCCAATCAGAATTCGTTTTTCCCCTCAACTGGACCTTATTACAGACAGAAATACTCCTCATTTTCATCAGCTATCTGGGTGGCTGGTCTCAGACGACCTTGCAGGTGAAGAAGACGAATGTGGAAATCCTGGGCTGGTGTGGTTACACGTGGTTGTGAGGTTGGTAGGATGTACTGCCAAATTCGATAAGACAACGTTGGAGGCGACTTATGATAGAGAAATTAACATTACATTATCTGGTAACAGCTCTGGTGGATATTCCTGCAGTCAGCATGCCAATTTCATGCTCCCTCAAAATTTGAGACATCTGTGGCATTGTGTTGTGTGACCAAACTGCACATTTTAGAGTGGCCTTTTATTGTCCCCAGCACAAGGTACAACTGTTTAATGATCATGCTTTTCAATCAGCTTCTTGAGATGCCACACCAGTCAGGTGGATGGATTATCTTGGCAAAGGAGAAATGCTCACCAACAGGGATGTAAACACATTTGTGCACAACATTTGAGAGAAATAAGCACTTAGTGCGTATGGAAAAAGTCTGGGATCTTTTATTTCAGCTCACTTCACATGTTGCGTTTATATTTTTGTTCAGTATACATTATGGCATTTACTAATCATAAAGTATTTAAATATAATATACTTTTTGGTACATGTTTGGTAAGGTAAGATTAATTTCACCTAACCATGAAAATAAGTTTAACCATTGCTTTAAACCAATATTTCTCAATCCTGGTCCTGGGGACCCAACGCCTTTTTGATTTTTCTCTAGTACTCACACACTTCATTCAACTAATCGTAGCTTTAAACAAAAAGCTAATATCTTTCCAATGACTGATCTACAAGCCACATCATAGTGTTGCTGGTATCTGTAAAAGTGCACTTGTTGAACTTTTCTTCAGACCATTTAGTACTTTTTCACTATCTTAAATATTCCAATTTTCCCAAATTAAAAAAATTAAATAATAATTTCATCAGACCAGTGAGGTAGGTACAAGTGAGATGTGAGGGCTAAACTGCCCGCCTCTGTCTATTCGCATGTAATCAATCATGGGCCTCTCCTCAGTCACTTTGATCTGAAAACAGCTGTAATCTGTGGTCATTGTTGCCAGTGTAGATTGTTTGCCAAACTATTACCATAACTGTCAGCCCAAATCAGAAAAATAATCTAATCGCTCTGGACAGATGCGGTACCCTGCATTATTGATACGGTCATCTCAGTGAGAGAGAGAATGATAAAACATAGTTCTATTTACAAAGGGAGATTGGTTGGGTCCTTGAGAGTGAGTGAGTGGGACAGGCACTTCCAGGAAGTGAGATATAGCCAGTTCAGGGGGGGAAAAAACACATTTCCTGGCTTTTTGGGGTCACCTCACCCCATGGGCCTACTTCCTCTCTGAAAATGAATCACCCGAATACACACTGGACTGAATTCTCAAAGTGCCTCCACTAGCACCAAGGCCCTGACACTTAATATCTGATTTTTACCTTCCTGTTTTTATTGCAAAGCAGGGTGGCCAGGGTTGACCTTCAAGGCAAGGCAATTTATGTATTAACACTTGAATATATTAGCACATCCACATACCAACATTTATCCTACTACTTTGTATAAGTATATGCATCCTTTCGTAGGTGTTTTTCTAGTGACCAAATTAAATTCAAATGAATCAGACTTGTCCAATGTGAAAAAGAAACAAGCTAGTAGGAAAATAATTTAACGTTTCCATTACTGCACATGTTGTACCTTCCAGAGAGGTCGTGAACCAGACGGTGCAATGTATGTTTGTTTAACACCCCTTCCGACTGCATCAGAATGCTTTTGTGTTTTTGTGTGACCAATGGAAAAACTGCAACCTTAGATTACAATGCATTATAACCAGAAAGGTGTGGGAGGCTGTTGGTATAAGCGTTCAGGTTCAACATGTTCCAGGTCCTTGAAGCAATTACATGTCTGAAGTGTTTCCTCTTGACTTTTGTGTCACCTAGAGTGTTCCACCCAAATGACAAAACCATCAGCTGACGAGTTGCCAGACTTTCCTTTGTGGAAACATGTCCATCGCTGGCTCAGGACACATTTTGGCAAGATACAGAACAACCGATTACAAGATCTGGCATATGGAAGGACAAACAACTCCCCACTCAGTGTATCAGGTTTGTGCCATCTTCTTCATGGACAAATAAAGAAACATGATTCTTATACAGGAGTGATTGCTGGGAATGATCAAGATAATAAGCAATGGGCAGTACAAGCAGCAGGACACCCTTAGCTGTGAATGACCCTGCACTGTAAGGATGTCCTTTAGACAATGCACATACAGTATGTAGTACTATAGTTGTACTGTGGTAACCTTAAATTTACATTTTGCTCAATAGATTTTTTAAATTTCCCTTCTCCATTCCTCTCTACTTGAACTGTGCACAGGACATGTCAATTTCATTCAGACTAAATAAATATTTCCCTAAAGCCACTGCCTGTCTAAATTGCTTGAAGCCAAAATATCCCTCCGGGTGACAACAGCGATAGAGACTTAGATCAGTCACAGGACCTACTCTGTCGTCTCAGTCTTCATTCTGTCCTGGGTCCTTAGATTATCCCATTTAGAAGCCATGTACATCACTGATCTAAGATATAGACGCACAATGAGTTAAATAAATGTGCTATGTCACAATTGATCATCCTTTGAGGGGAAAAGGAATGTCTGAATCAATCTAGTCTTGGCCTGAGCATTTACTCAAGACAGTGGGCAAGATTGGAAAAAAAGCTCAGGCCTGAGTTTGATAAATGTATCCTTATTATCCCTATTGATGTTTAAATTTCTTCAGGCCTGTAACTACATGGGCACCGGGCAGTGACAGAGTTACTACGACGTCCTTCAATCCATAATTTACACCTGTTAGTTGACTCCCCCATCGTTTGTGAGTATACTCAGGCTTAAAGGTTAACAAAAGAGAAGCAGGTCTACCTCTGCTGCTGCGACAACGGATCAATGTCAAGTAAATAACCTTTTCTACCTTATTTCCCGAGCAGTATCGATCCATTTCTTCCCCTCCTACCCAGTCTCCATTCCATCCCTCCTTATGTCTCCTTGCTTTTCAACCGTCATGTGATCTTCAACCACTTTCATATTAGATGTGTAAGGTGGCATTTTGTGTCAGAACATTTTTCTGTAATTTTCCTCTGAAACGTATTCCTGTAAAGTCTTTCTTTACAAAAAGAGAGGAAAATAAATTCATTCAGACATGTAAGTCTGATCTATTTTCTCAATTCATTTATTTTCTTTAGTGTGTGTAAGAATTGTTAAGAAAATCTCAATTGAACCATTTGTAAATGTCATGGGTTCTTTTCATGCTCTTGTAAATCATTTAGTCTCTTGGTTAGGATAAGATCCATCTTCTTGTTCATACAGAACAGTATACGCTAGATAGATATATGGTGAGTTTGCAAATTCATGAGAAGCAATAACGTAGCAACCTTGTAACGTGGCCATGCGATCACATTATCCTGTCATGTTATGTTTCTGCAAATTCACACACACCTGTGTAGAGAGATCTGCTTACATAGCCTAATAAAACGACAAGTTTAGATCCTAAATGACTAAAAACTCTGCGCCCTTCTTTACTTTGTGAAGGTTGGTGTCCAGTTAACTGGCATTGATTTCCTTTGGCCTGTGTAGATCCCACTCCAACTTGAGTGATTATCAAGCCCTTTCCTTGTGATGACACTAAGACTCCGTTAGACCTGCCTCTCTGTGATAAATGTGCCCTGTGATGTGACTCTTTCCCCTGCTAATACAAACAACTGCTTGTTAGGTTGTACGCTTTTATGGTCACACTTTCTTTAACGGCATGTTGCTCATCAGCTAAATAATGTCTTGCTATTAGTGACTAATGAATAATACAATTAGGCACTGATTACCGTAGGAATAACCTTTTCAATCAGCCAAAACTATATCTCTTTATGCTTTGTTCACAGATTTGGCAATGGACTTTATAAGAAATTAGTCCTGAGATATATTAATATATCTATAAAAAATATATAAAAAAACAATGTACCTTAATGTACCATAACAGAGAAATACAGTTGAGTAACTCCAGACACATTAGACTCCTCATAGAGGGCTGTCTGGCTGGGTTAATCCTCTGTGGCAATGTGTCCTCAGTTGAACTTGTAAACACAGTTGTTTACATCTGTGCCCCAGACACAGTTAGATCGTGAACCTATATTGATTTTCTCATGCAACAACAGGGGAGCCAGATAGTGGTGAAACAGAGGTTGAATAGGAGTGTGTGTTTTTGCCCTTGTGTTACAAGAGTACCTAGGTCTGTGACATGATCAAAATAAGCACACTTAGTAGTGAGATAAAAGCTAAAACAACAGAATTGAATGAACATGTCAAAACATGTAATGTCAAATCCACAAAGTCAAAAGAGTGAGATGGTTTTGACTGAGCATTTACTTACGTTTCATAGATCAAAGACATCATTGCATGCGAGATCAGACATGGATTGCATTGGATGTGTTGAAGGTCGGGGCAAAGGTTAGAATAATTTTCTCCACGAGGTATGGTAATTATCATATAGAACAAGAGATGCTGTGGTTCTCTAGGTTTCCATTCCTCTGGATAGTACATTAGAATTATTGTCTCAATGACATCGTGACATGGGAACATACAGTAACTGACATTGGGGTCAGTGAGGTCAGAAACATGAGGTCAGAAAACAAAAGATGTCTTTGAGACATCTTTGAATAGCTATTCTGGAGACCAAGTGCCTTTACTAAAGGTCTATTGACAAAGAGTACATGCTGGTGTCACACAGCCTCGGAGGGTATGGTAGTATGGTGGTTGGGGCTAGGGTGAGGAGAGGTACAGAGTTTGAGGAAGGCATGGATGCTAGGGTGATTTTCAGTGATGTAAATTGATCCTTGTGACTTGAGGCATGTTGAAAACCACCATTGTTGCTATTTTTGTGAGCTTCACTTGTCAGTCCCTTATTATTAAATGAACAATACTGAACAATGGCATTGTCTATAGGTTTACAGTCCACTAATGTTATTCACAAGGCTATTCACCAGTACTTGATATGACTTTTGTGATGGTCTATAGTGTCACGCCCTGATCTGTTTCACCTGTCTTTGTGATTGTCTCCACCCACCTCCAGGTGTCTCCTATTTTCCCCTTTAGTCCCCGGTATATTTATCCCTGTGTTTCCTGTCTCTCTGTGCCAGTTTGTCTTGTTTTGCTAAGTCAACCAGCGTTTCTCCTAGCTCCTTTTTTCCCGTCTCTGTTTTTTCAGAGCTCTCCTGGTTTTGACCCTTGCCTGTCCTGATGCCAAATCCGCCAGCCTGACCACTCTGCCTGCACTGACCTCGAGCCTGCCTATCCCCTTGTACTGTTTGGACTCGGCTGTTCACTGAATCCCTGCCTGTCTTGACCTCGAGCCTGCCTATCCCCTGGTACTGTTTGGACTCTGACCTGCCTTTTGCCTACCCCTTTTGGTATAATAACTATCAGAGCTCAACCATCTGCCTCCTGTGTCTGCATTTGGGTCTCGCCCTGTGCCTTTATATATAGTGCAAAGCAGCCAATATTCAGTGGGCTATATCTACAGTGTTTTGCTAATAAATATATACCAATTTGGCCATATTTTGGTATTAAAAAATGATATTTACTGCCATTATTTAATGTGTATTCCTTTTGTGAGCCAATGCATAGTTAAATCAGTCTGGAGAGAGAAAAATGAAACACACATCTGAAATGACAGCTCAATCTCAGAGGAGTGTCCGGGAGAGGAAATCTGTGTCACTGGATGTTCCTCAGTTAAATGGTGACCTTAGGTAAGATATCTGGTGGCTAAAGTTAGTGTCAAATTTGACACATAGCGGTCTCCCATTACTGAAGGTTACTGCGCTTCATTTTCTCATATCTATTCTAATAACCAGATTACTACAGTGTAACCAAACACAGGAGATGTACACTGAACAAAAATATGAACGCCACATGTAAAGTGTTGGTCCCATGTTTCATGAGCTGTAGTAAAATGTCCCAGAAATGTTCAATGAGTTAAAAAAGCTTAGTTCTCTCATATTTTTGGTACAAATTTGTTTGTCCCTGTTAGTGAGCATTTCTCCTTTGAATCTGGCAGTACTTCCAAACGGCCTCACAACTGCAAACCACATGTAACTATGCAAGCTCAGGACCTCAACATCCAGCTTCTTCACCTACGGGCTCGTCTGAGACCAGCCACCTGGACAGCTGATGAATCTGTGGGTTTGCACAACTAAAGAATTTCTGCACAAACTGTCAGAAACGTCTCAGGGAAGCTCATCTGCGTGCTGCGTGCTTGACCTGACTTCAGTTCGGCGGCATAATCGACTTCAGTGGGCAAATGTTCACCTTCGATGGCCACTGGCACACTGGATAAGTGTGGATGAATCCCAATTTCAACTGTACCGGGCAGATGGCAGACGTCGTGTGGGCAAGCGGTTTGCTGATGTCAACGTTCTGAACAGATTGCCGAATGGTGGCGTGGGGTCATGGTATGGCCAGGCTTAAGCTACGGACAATGAACACAATTGCATTTTATCGGGGGTAATTTGAATGGACAGAGATTCTGTACAGCGAAAATATTCTGAGGCCTATTGTTGTGCCGTTCATCCGCCGCCATCACCTCATGTTTCAGCATGAAAATGCATGGCCCCATGTCTCAAGGATCTGTACACAATTCCTTGAAGCTGAAAATGTACTAGTTCTTCCATGGCCTGCATACTCACCAGACATGTCACCCATTGAGCATGTTTGGGATGCTCTGGATCAACGTGTATGACAGTGTGTTCCAATTCCCGCCAATATTCAGCATCTTCACACAGCCATTGAAGAGGATTGCAACAACATTGCACAGGCCATAATCAACAGCCTGATCAACTATATGCAAAGGAGATGTGTCACACAGCATGAGGCAAATGATGGTCACATCAGATACTAACTGGTTTTCTGATCCCCGTCTCCACTTAAAAAAATATATCTATGACCAACATATGCATAATCTGCAGTCATGTGAAATCTATAGATTCGGGCCTAATTAATTAATTTAAATTGAGTTATTTCCTTATATGAGCTGCAACTTTGTAAAATCTTTGAAATTGTTGCATGCTTCATTTATATTTTTGTTCAGTGTAGGATAAATACATTTTTCCCAACTTGATGGTGTGTTCAATTATTCATGTGTGTTCACTGAGCACTTAGATGCTATGGGAGCAAAAATAAGTGGTTGCAAAGTTTCTTATGTATTATGTTACAGTTGGACTTGAGAGTATCATTGTTTATTTTATTTTGTTTTACCGTGCTAGAGCATGCAGCTAAGTAAGGCCAGGCCCCCAGGTTTTGAGAAATAAAAAAAGAAAGAGATGTACTCTGTGATCCAAGGTCAATGACCTGCTCTGTAGCTGTCTCCATTCCACCTCAGGGCACCTGCTAATGTCAGCCCACTTTTAGATTGCCCAAATCGTGGCTTGCCACTGGTTATTTACAGCGGCGATAAGTGATCCCAGTGACCCCAGAGGTCTGACACACCACTTTTTTTTTACGTTGCCAGAAGTCAAATGCCATAGCATTGCCCCAGGATCAAAGCCTTCAAAGTCAAACTCTACTTAGGCATCCATTGAAATAAGAGCCCCAGGCCCAGCCAAGGATGCACAGCCAACTCATGGCCAAGCTGTAACTTACACACCAGCCAAGCAGCGGCTGCACATATACACACACACACACGTTCTCTCCCATGTGTGAAATAGCTCTCTTATTGAGGTCAAAGTACATTTAACTGTTGTGACTCAGATAACTCATTAGGTTCTACATTGCAGGCAGTGTCAAGAGCAATGTTTATTCTACTCCAGGCTCTGTTTTCTTATGTACTGACATCTACAGACATAGCATTTAATGGATGTGTAATCCTTGATGTTATGCTGTACTGACAATATTGGTTATAAATCACTGGGAATACATGACTGGAGATACATATTGTACTCATTCTCTCCCACCTTCTGGCTCAATTCTGGTCTGTGCTGGTCTGTACTTCCTTTTCCTGTTCTCCACAACACTCCACACACACCCAATACACAGGAAATGGAGTCTGGTCTCTTGACAGATAATGTGACACACACGTGTGCTAGCGGAAGACAGGGCCATGGGCCACAAAGAGCCACTCTGGGTCTGGGACTGTGATAATATCAGGAAGGGGAGCAGAGAAGGGGAGAGGTGTCTGCAGGAAAGGGAAAGGCTGGTGAAGGAAGGCCCATGGAATCACTTATCTCCCAGAGGAGCCAGGAGGCTGGGTGTCACCTCCCCTGTGTCTCTGTGTCGTGCCATAGGATGGGCGGCATGGACCTACAGTATGTTTGTCATCAAAATTTACAACTTAATCTGTGTCCTGATTCTGTGTCCCACAAGACTGCATACCTCACAAAATGATTGTGACCTAACATAGATTGTAGATTGTACCCTGTACTATCACCTGACTGTATTTTAGTAGCGTATAGGAGTGGAAAACTTACACATTCTTTTTTTTCTTCCTTTATTTTTCCCTTGTTGTCTTTGTGGTTATATTCAAGGTCTTATTACTATAGTACAGCACTGTCCTTTTGTACTTTGTACTTAATAATGTGTCTAAATTTGAGAAACATCAAAGTCTGAAAATCATGAGCAATAATTCTGTTCTATCCCTCATAGTGACAAATCTAGAGTTAATTTATGGCCATCATGAGAGTGAATTCAACCTGCATTTTAGAAAGTGGTAAATCATGGCAGTGTGTTAGAAGCAGGCTTGTAAAGTAAACCGCCTGACGTCTCCCAGCTGAGACCATTTACCTTCCTTTTCCTTTACTCTCCCACTTCCCCTCTTTTTAGGCCTGTAAATCTGAAATGGAAAGAAGAAACCAGGGGAACTGATTAATTGGCCTAACAAGGTTTTTCTGCCTCAGTGATGATCCTGTTAAAATCTGACTGTACTTAAAGATGAGGAAACGCTCATGGTAAATAACCCCAGGGTGGCACTAAGTCTTCAATTCCAACAGTATTTAGAGACATTTGAAATATTCTGTGCCTACCCACATTTCAAGAAATCTAAACTACACATCTAAACTACATTTACACATTTGAAAATGCTCTCCTTTGACGATGTGTGCAATGTTTCACCTACATTTTGTACAGACGGCTGCATTGATCTCAACAAAGATGTACTTGTGAACAGGCCTACTTCTTATCCCAGTCATATACTGTAAATTCTCTTGAAGATACCTCTGTTGGATTACGAGACATGATCTCTTTGGATCAAGTCTGTTTACATGAAATATATAGACTATAAACAGATATAGCCAGGTGAAGAAACTCATGTACTGTACTGATGAAATGTACAAAGGGGAAATATTGTCCTGTCCTCTTTGGACCATAATCACAGTGTAGAGTGCTGGGAATAAATGTTGAGGTTAGAAAGTCCAGACGGTCTTTAAACTGTATTCCCCCTCCATAAGCAGCCTTGATTGATGGGATTCTCTAATGGTATCTCTGTTGTGATCTGGCTTCCTTTCAGCCTGCTCTCATCTGAAGCTTAAAACTCATCAGGTTCTCTCAGCCCTGTCGTTAATCCTCAGCTACAAAGGAAGGTACGGCTGCAGAGAATTAGGAATTTTTCCTCCTTCCTTTTCCCCTCTGTACAGACACTCTGGCTGACTGATGAATGATAAACTGATGAGCGGGCCTAATCCAGGAGAACCCCCTCCCACTGGCTCGCTTTACATTCCCTAAACAGATGTATTCTTTGGTGGACATTTGCCATGAAATTGGGAGCTGGTTTGAAAAGAATTCCTTACATGACGCTGCAATGACTGAATGCGTACAGTTGACATCTGAGCCATGGCCTGGGAGTGACATTCCCTGTTTTTGTGCTAGTGTGAGTGGGTGGGCTTGAGGCACAAGAGGTCATATATCAGCCTCTCTAAATCCATTATAATGTGATGTAACTTATTTTAAAATCAATCTGACTTTTTGACACAGCCAGTGTTCTTTGAAGACCACACACTCAAGACCAAACCTAGGGACATGTTGGATTGAACATGGGGTTATGGGAACAGAGACTAGGTTGGCACATTACATTAATGGTGACTTCAGATTGACTGGTATAGCTAGGGAGAGTTGGGGAATGATAGCTGTTGGGGAGGAAATGGGACTCACTTAAATTGTTCTGCTAACCATTAATTTCACAAACAGTATCAAAGTCTAGTAGATAATAAAGTTGTGTAATGCCTGCTTCTCGAGGCCAACACAGCTCCACCTAATGCATTGTCATGTATCAATGGGAGCTGTGTAATTACTTACGTAACACATTATTATGTAATTAATAACACAGCTCTCATAGATGCCTGAGACAAATCATGAGCTGAGAATGTCTACCTAAGGCCTATTGAAGGCATTATGGCAGGTTTATAATTCTAATGGAATGTGATTATCTTTGCTACTTGGTGAATTAAATGATAATAACAGGCTGTGAATTGACACAAGTAGCCAGGTGTCACGTTCATTATAAGGATCGGGCCAAGGTGCAGCGTGGTATGCGTACATTCTTATTTAT
Source organism: Oncorhynchus mykiss (assembly GCF_057628025.1). Taxonomy (NCBI): domain Eukaryota; kingdom Metazoa; phylum Chordata; class Actinopteri; order Salmoniformes; family Salmonidae; genus Oncorhynchus; species Oncorhynchus mykiss. The sequence goes on along the minus strand of NC_143023.1, from coordinate 71,587,027 downwards.
TTAAAGAATGAAACACTGAACAAACTAACAAAATAACAAAACTAACCATGAAGCTACACAAACGAGTGCTGACAGGCAACTACATAGACAACTACATAGACATAGACAAGATCCCACAAACACCAAAGGGAAATGGCTACCTAAATATGATCCCCAATCAGAGACAATGATAAACAGCTGCCTCTGATTGGGAACCATATCAGGCCACCCTAGACATACAAAAAACCCTAGACAATACAAAAACTAGCGTACCCACCCTAGTCACGCCCTGACCTAACCAAAATGTTAAGAAAACAGAGATATCTAAGGTCAGGCCGTGACACCAGGTTTGACAGGAGAGCTTTTGTTAGACTTGATACCAGTGGAGGCTGGTGACTTGAACAATTGCGGAGGACGGTAGATCAACGGTATAAGCACCAACGCACGGAGATGACAAAGCGTGTTTCAAAAATCGTCAAAGACTAATTATTTTAACCTATAGCATTTCATAAAGACATTTATAGTACAATGTTATGGGGAATGGGAATAAGAGGGCTATTTACACAATGTTGGGAAGGGATGACAGCAGTGATTGAATGAGGGTATGAGACATGAGTTGAGGTGTTCAGAGGCTTGACTTCAGTGCAAGACAGTGGTTGAGGTGTTCACAGGCTTCAGTGTAGAACAGGCTCATCATGGATGGATGGTGTTGGAGAAGAGCTCAACTCTTCCACTGAGGGAAGGACAGGATTTGACTGGGAATACAAAAAACAATAACACAACATTAGAAAAAATAGTTAATAATGAGTTATTCCAAGCAAGGAGTACAATCATTGATGTGTAGCAATGTGACTGTGTTTGTGTATGTGATTGACTCTACATACAGTAACGAGAGAAAATTGACAAGTCTACTCACAGTGCTTAGAGAGGAAACATTCAATGTGCCAGTGGATGAGCAGGTACATGAGACGTGGCTTCAGTTCACGTCAGCAGAGAGTTGACAAGGGTAGTAGAGAGGAGTGGTCATCACCTCTTAATCAGGGAACAGGGGGGGAAAAAGTATTCCTTGCCTTGAAAAAGTATTCATCCCCTTGGCGTTTTTCCTATTTACAACCTGTAATTTAAATTGATTTTTATTCGGATTTAATGTAATGGACATACACAAAATAGTTTAAATTGGTGAAGTGTAATGGAAAAAATAACTTGTTTAAAAGAAAATGTAAAAATAAAAAAATGGAAAAGTGGTGCGTGCATATGTATTCACCCCCTTTGCTATGAAACCCCTAAACAAGATATGGTGCAACCAATTACCTTCAGAAGTCACATAAATTAGTTAAATAAAGTCCACCTGTGTGCAATCTAAGTGTCACATTATCTGTCACATGATCTCAGTATATATACACCTGTTCTGAAAGGCCCCAGAGTCTGCAACACCACCAAGCAAGGGGCACCACCAAGCAAGCGGCATGGAGCTCTCCAAACAAGCCAAGGACAAAGTACAGATCATGTTTGGATAAAAAAAAAATATCTGAAACTTTGAACATCCCACGGAGCACCATTAAATCCATTATTAAAAATGGAAAGAATATGGCACCACAACAAACCTGCCAAGCGAGGGCTGCCCACCAAAAATTACTGACCAGGCAAGGAGGGCATTAATCAGAGAGGCAACAAAGAGACCAAAGATAACCCTGAAAGAGGTGCAAAGCTCCACAGCAGAGATTGGAGTATCTGTCCATAGGACCACTTTAAGCCGTACACTCCACAGAGCTGGAATTTACAGAAGACTGGCCAGAAAAAAAAGCCATTTCTTAAAGAAAAAAAATAAGCAAACAAGTTTGGTGTTCGCCAAAATGCATGTGGGAGACTCCCCAAACATATGGAAGAAAGTACTCTGGTCAGATGAGACTAAAATTTAGCTTTATGGCCGCCAAGGAAAACGCTATTTCTGGCGCAAACTCAACACCTCTCATCACCCCGAGGATACCATCCCCGCAGTGATTCATGGTGGTGGCAGCATCATGCTGAGGGGATGTTTTTCATCGGCAGGGACTGGGAAACTAGTCAGAATTGAAGGAATGATGGATGGCACTAAATACAGGGAAATTCTTGTGGGGAAAACCTGTTTTCAGTTTTCCAGAGATTTGAGACTGGGACATAGGTTCACCTTCCAGCAGGACAATGACCCTAAGCATACTTCTAAAGCAACACTCGAATGGTTTAAGGGGAAATATTTAAATGTCTTGGAATGGCCTAGTCACAGCCCAGACCTCAATCCAATTGAGAATCTGCGGTATGACTGCTGTACACCAGTGGAACCAATCCAACTTGATGGAGCTGGAGCAGTTTTGCCTTGAAGAATGGGCAAAAATCTCAGTGTGTCAAGCTTATAGAGACATACCCCAAGAGACGTGCAGCTGGTTTTTTTTTAGTTCTGTTTTTTTTGTCTTATTTCTTGTTTGTTTCACAATATAAAATATTTTGCAGACTTGTTTTCGATTTGCTGTGCGTTTTGTTGCCAACCTGTTTTGCTACCTGACAAATTTACGGTTTTTACTTTTGAATTACCGTTTATATTTTTGTTTTTTCCTCCTCAACTTTTTCACTCCGGATGCTTTATCTGGACACGATTCGTCAGGACCTCCAACAGCCGAAGCTAAGTAGTAACATTAACATGATGCCTTCTAATTGCAGTCGCTGTACTCGCCTTACGGCGAGGATAGCTGTGCTACAAGCCCAGCTTCAGACGCAATCGCTAGGCAAGGGTAATTTCAGTGTAGGAAAGGATGAAACAGCGTCTGTGCCACCAGTAAGTACAGATAGTAACGTTAGTATAAATCCCCTCGCACAGTCCCCGCAGCCGGACAACTTTCTCACGGTTTCTGGAAGGAAATGCTGTAGGAACGCTCAACCGGTGTCGCTCATTCAGCCGACAGAAACTTTCAACCGGTTTTCCCCATTAAGCAGCGGGTCGGAGTCAGAGGCCGAGTCTTCTCTGGTCTCTACTCCTCCCGTTACGGGGTCTGAGACGCCGAAGCTTCCCATCATTAGCTCTGACAAATTGAAAACTCTAGACATTGGCGACTCCATTACCCGCAGTATTAGACTTAAAACAAATCATCCAGCGATCATACACTGTTTACCGGGGGGCAGGGCTACCGACGTTAAGGCTAATCTGAAGATGGTGTTGGCTAAAGCTAAAACTGGCGAGTGTAGAGAGTATAGAGATATTGTTATCCACGTCGGCACCAACGATGTTAGGATGAAACAGTCAGAGATCACCAAGCGCAACATAGCTTCTGCGTGTAAATTAGCTAGAAAGATGTGTCGGCATCGAGTAATTGTCTCTGGCCCCCTCCCAGTTAGGGGGAGTGATGAGCTCTACAGCAGAGTCTCACAACTCAATCGCTGGTTGAAAACTGTTTTCTGCCCCTCCCAAAAGATAGAATTTGTAGATAATTGGCCCTCTTTCTGGGACTCACCCACAAACAGGACCAAGCCTGACCTGCTGAGGAGTGACGGACTCCATCCTAGCTGGAGGGGTGCTCTCATTTTATCTACCAACATAGACAGGGCTCTAACTCCTCTAGCTCCACAATGAAATAGGGCGCAGTCCAGGCAGCAGGCTGTTAGCCAGACTGCCAGCATAGTGGAGTCTGCCACTAGCACAGTCAGTGTAGTCAGCTTAGCTATCACCATTGAGACCGTGTCTGTGCCTCGACCTAGGTTGGGCAAAACTAAACATGGCGGTGTTCGCCTTAGCAATCTCACTAGGATAAAGACCACCTCCATTCCTGTCATTATTGAAAGAGATCATGATACCTCACATCTCAAAATAGGGCTACTTAATGTTAGATCCCTTACTTCAAAGGCAATTATAGTCAATGAACTAATCACTGATCATAATCTTGATGTGATTGGCCTGACTGAAACATGGCTTAAGCCTGATGAATTTACTGTGTTAAATGAGGCCTCACCTCCTGGCTACACTAGTGACCATATCCCCCGTGCATCCCGCAAAGGCGGAGGTGTTGCTAACATTTACGATAGCAAATTTCAATTTACAAAAAAAAAAAATGACGTTTTCGTCTTTTGAGCTTCTAGTCATGAAATCTATGCAGCCAATCAATCACTTTTTATAGCTACTGTTTACAGGCCTCCTGGGCCATATACAGCGTTCCTCATTGAGTTCCCTGAATTCCTATCGGACCTTGTAGTCATAGCGGATAATATTCTAATCTTTGGTGACTTTAATATTCACATGGAAAAGTCCACAGACCCACTCCAAAAGGCTTTCGGAGCCATCATCGACTCAGTGGGTTTTGTCCTACATGTCTCTGGACCCACTCACTGTCACAGTCATACGCTGGACCTAGTTTTGTCCCATGGAATAAATGTTGTGGATCTTAATGTTTTTCCTCATAATCCTGGACTATCGGACCACCATTTTATTACGTTTGCAATTGCAACAAATAAACTGCTCAGACCCCAACCAAGGATCATCAAAAGTCGTGCTATAAATTCACAGACAACACAAAGATTCCTTGATGTCCTTCCAGATTCCCTCTGTCTACCCAAGGACGCCAGAGGACAAAAATCAGTTAACCACCTAACTGAGGAACTCAATTTAACCTTGCGCAATACCCTAGATGCAGTTGCACCCCTAAAAACTAAAAACATTTCTCATAAGAAACTAGCTCCCTGGTACACAGAAAATACCCGAGCTCTGAAGCAAGCTTCCAGACAATTGGAACGGAAATGGTGCCACACCAAACTGGAAGTCTTCCGACTAGCTTGGAAAGACAGTACTGTGCAGTACCAAAGAGCCCTTACTGCTGCTCGATCATCCTATTTTTCTAACTTAATTGAGGAAAATAAGAACAATCCGAAATTCCTTTTTGATACTGTCGCAAAGCTAACTAAAAAGCAGCATTCCCCAAGAGAGGATGACTTTCACTTTAGCAGTGATAAATTCATGAACTTCTTTGAGGAAAAGATTATGATTATTAGAAAGCAAATTACGGACTCCTCCTTAAATCTGCGTATTCCTTCAAAGCTCAGTTGTCCTGAGTCTGCACAACTCTGCCAGGACCTAGGATCAAGAGAGACGCTCAAGTGTTTTAGTACTATATCTCTTGACACAATGGTGAAAATAATCATGGCCTCTAAACCTTCAAGCTGCATACCGGACCCTATTCCAACTAAACTACTGAAAGAGCTGCTTCCTGTGCTTGGCCCTCCTATGTTGAACATAATAAACGTCTCTCTATCCACCGGATGTGTACCAAACTCACTAAAAGTGGCAGTAATAAAGCCTCTCTTGAAAAAGCCAAACCTTGACCCAGAAAATATAAAAAACTATCGGCCTATATCGAATCTTCCATTCCTCTCAAAAATTTTAGAAAAGGCTGTTGCGCAACAACTCACTGCCTTCCTGAAGACAAACAATGTATACGAAATGCTTCAGTCTGGTTTTAGACCCCATCATAGCACTGAGACGGCACTTGTGAAGGTGGAAAATGACATTTTAATGGCATCGGACCGAGGCTCTGCATCTGTCCTCGTGCTCCTAGACCTTAGTGCTGCTTTTGATACCATCGATCACCACATTCTTTTGGAGAGATTGGAAACCCAAATTGGTCTACACGGACAAGTTCTGGCCTGGTTTAGATCTTATCTGTCGGAAAGATATCAGTTTGTCTCTGTGAATGGTTTGTCCTCTGACAAATCAACTGTAAATTTCGGTGTTCCTCAAGGTTCCGTTTTAGGACCAGTATTGTTTTCACTATATATTTTACCTCTTGGGGATGTTATTCGAAAACATAATGTTAACTTTCACTGCTGTACATTTCAATGAAACATGGTGAAGCCCCAAAATTGCCCTTGCTAGAAGAATGTGTTTCAGACATAAGGAAGTGGATGGCTGCAAACTTTCTACTTTTAAACTCGGACAAAACAGAGATGCTTGTTCTAGGTCCCAAGAAACAAAGAGATCTTCTGTTGAATCTGACAATTAATCTTAATGGTTGTACAGTCGTCTCAAATAAAACTGTGAAGGACCTCGGCGTTACTCTGGACCCTGATCTCTCTTTTGAAGAACATATGAAGACCATTTCAAGGACAGCTTTTTTCCATCTACGTAACATTGCAGAAATCAGAAACTTTCTGTCCAAAAATGATGCAGAGAAATTAATCCATGCTTTTGTCACTTCTAGGTTAGACTACTGCAATGCTCTACTTTCCGGCTACCCGGATAAAGCACTAAATAAACTTCAGTTAGTGCTAAATACGGCTGCTAGAATCCTGACTAGAACCAAAAAATTTGATCATATTACTCCAGTGCTAGCCTCTCTACACTGGCTTCCTGTCAAAGCAAGGGCTGATTTCAAGGTTTAACTGCTAACCTACAAAGCATTACATGGGCTTGCTCCTACCTATCTCTCTGATTTGGTCCTGCCGTACATACCTACACGTACGCTAAGGTAACAAGACGCAGGCCTCCTAATTGTCCCTAGAATTTCTAAGCAAACAGCTGGAGGCAGGGCTTTCTCCTATAGAGCTCCATTTTTATGGAACGGTCTGCCTACCCATGTCAGAGACGCAAACTCGGTCTCAACCTTTAAGTCTCTACTGAAGACTCATCTCTTCAGTGGGTCATATGATTGAGTGTAGTCTGGCCCAGGAGTGGGAGGGTGAACGGAAAGGCTCTGGAGCAACGAACCGCCCTTGCTGTCTCTGCCTGGCCGGTTCCCCTCTTTCCACTGGGATTCTCTGCCTCTAACCCTATTACAGGGGCTGAGTCACTGGCTTACTGGGGCTCTCTCATGCCGTCCCTGGAGGGGGTGCGTCACCTGAGTGGGTTGATTCACTGATGTGGTCATCCTGTCTGGGTTGGCGTGGACCATGCCCCAGGACCATGCCCCAGGAATACATGACATGATGACTCCTTGCTGTCCCCAGTCCACCTGACTGTGCTGCTGCTCCAGTTTCAACTGTTCTGCCTTATTATTATTCGACCATGCTGGTCATTTATGAACATTTGAACATCTTGACCATGTTCTGTTATAATCTCCACCCGGCACAGCCAGAAGAGGACTGGCCACCCCACATAGCCTGGTTCCTCTCTAGGTTTCTTCCTAGGTTTTGGCCTTTCTAGGGAGTTTTTCCTAGCCACCGTGCTTCTACACCTGCATTGCTTGCTGTTTGGGGTTTTAGGCTGGGTTTCTGTACAGCACTTTGAGATATCAGCTGATGTACGAAGGGCTATATAAATTGATTTGATTTGATTTGATTTGATCTTCAAGGTGGTAGGCATGTTGTGTAAATCAAATGATACGACCACCCAAAAATCCATGTTAATTCCAGGTTGTAAGGCAACAAAATAGGAAAAATGCCAAGGGGGTGAATACTCTCGCAAGCCACTGCAGCTGGAAATACAAATAGCAGATTCATTACGTTACATCATCGTAGGTTTGGGCATCAAGTTTCTCCATGAAGTTAAACTCAGACATTTCAGAATTCACAAAGTCAAACACAGACTTCGCATCTCGCCCACTTGACACATCAATGTACTGTAGTCCAAGAAATGTTCTCGAATAAAGCCCTGATGATCAACATACCTGACGATAACTGACAAATGCAAGCAGACGGGTGGCACCATAGGTCCCAGAGGGGTGGGGCAATTCTTTCTCCCTGGGGCCTGGAGTTTTCCCTTATTTGGTAACCTAACCAGAAAAACTGATTAATCAGCTGTAAAAACGTTTTATATTGGTTATTATGGGACACATTTTTCTAATCAGTTCACATGGTTTAAAAAAACTCCTGGAAAATCTTCTGGCCCTGGGGAGGATGAAAACCCTGTCAAACTGCAGCAACCTTATATTTGTTCATATGAAGTATATTTAGACTAAACAGAGGGTTTTCCTCTACCCAGATACAGAGGCAACAACTGATAGACAATAGAACTCACAGGGCTGAGCTTGCTTTATGCATATTTGCCTCATCATTGCCTATGCAACAAAAACATTTACTCACAGTCTATGTCATCACGAGTATGTTGATTGATTAATTCCAGTGAATAATTTTGGATTGAAAAGGTATAGGCGGCCTAGCCAGCCCAAGTTTGAATATAAACCAAATTTGATCACATTCACATGTTCTCCTATAAATATAAATACATCACATTACCAATTTGTTTACCCTGACCAGATGGACCAGGCACATAGGCTTAGTCTACAGTTGATCAGACTGGAAAATCGTCTCATTTTTTATCCCATACAGCATGTCAGATTGTTAATGTTTAGGTGTAGTCTGGGCTGTTAAAACATTTATGTAAAGAGTTTTTGCTTGGGTCTGTCCGGAGTGATTATGTCTTATCACCTTTGCTAAATACATACCACAGGAAAGTGGAAAGCCTACATAAAGCGTGGGAAAAAATGTACTGCGTCAACCTGTCTTTTAAATCTCACTTTTGATGGATGATGCGATTGAAGTGATCAAATCATTCTGAATTGATTTCGACATCCCAGAGAAGACAGTAGAAACTTCCATATGCTCAGCAAATAAAGCACCGTAACGTGTAATTAAGCTCCTTGTAGTTTCCCTTGTTAGCTGAACTTTCCCTCTCATCATGCTCCTAAGTAAAAGCCAACTCTTGCCGATAAGCTGCTTGTGACCCTGTTTCTTCTTACCTTCTCGTTGTGTTGCACAGTTTGAATACGCAGACGTTCGTCCATTACATGATAGATGCTTCTTCATGAAGCTTGGATCTGATGTGGGCAATAAAAGGGGTTCTTCAACAAAAATCCACTACATTGTTGTTAGCATTAGCTAGCCATTCAGGAGGAGAAAACTAAAGTTAGATAGGCAAATTGAAATAAATTGCACAAACTCCACACAAAAATAATGTTCTAAAACAAAGGAAAAAATATAGAATCTAACTCCTCCGTCTGCTGTAGATTGAATAAACAAATTTGAATTGAATGATATCCTAGAAATGCTTAGCTATCACTCTTCACTCTTAATCTCTATCCAAAATGTCACCAACTCACCAAGCTTTACAACACATAGAACTCCCATAATACTCTGTGGCACAACCCCAATACACCACACTAGGTTCATTCTCTGATCCTAATCCTATGATTGGATGGACAACATATCAGTTGATACAGCAAAAGCTTTGATTGGTTGGAGGACGTCCTCCGGAAGTGGTCATAATTACCATGTAGGTCTTTTGAAGGTGGTAAGGCATACGAACCTCCTACAGTAGGTTTTGTGTTGAAGTCAATAGCTGTCCTCCGGCTACACCATGGTGCTAGCCTAGAGTGTGTTGTTGAGGCTACTGTAGACCTTCATTGCCAAACAGTGTGTTTTAATCCATTATTTGGTGACGTAAATATATTAAGTATAGCTTTATCTAAAAAGGATCACTAGTAAAATGTTTCATTATTTTAAATGTTTCTGACATTCAGTGGGTAGAATGGTCCTCCCCTTCTTCCTCTGAGGAACCTCCACTGCTGGACACTTGCTAAGTATAATTGATAGAGGCTGCGATGATAGGTCTGCATATTGAGTAATGTAAACTCTTGAAAGTTTTCTGTCATCTGTACAAAATGCAGACAGATACAAGGAAAAACCCAACTGAAAAGATTGACAGAGGAGATTCACCTCTAGAAATCATCATTCCTCTGTCAAAGCTCACGGAAGGCAGCGCTCAAAGGGAAATCAAAGTCAAGAGGTTCTTACAGTACAACCATTGGGTAAGATAGTACTTATCATATCAATCAAGAAGAGAAAGCAACAGCAACTATTGATTTCCAGAACATGAACATTGATTATTTGTTCACCAAATTCATGCAGTATCTGATCATAGTGTTGAGTACATTCAGAAAACGGAAATTTATTTTATGGTTTGACAATGTTATCAATGTCGACCCTGATGCCTTTGGGAGACAGCTGTGGACAGACACACTGTGTTTGTGACTTGGCCGCACAGGGCTTATCGTTAATCCTCGGTTGTTGCTGTTGAAAACCTTTTTCATTCACTAAATCACAGCTCTGCTCAGATTTTGGTCTGTAGCCTCTGTTCACAGCGCAGATGTTGTCTCCTCAAACACGGAATCGGTTAGTTTCCTCTTTTCCTCTTCTTCCTGTGGTCTCAGAAGCAGCACGGATCCTTAGCTCCTGGCTGTATGGTGACAGTTTGTTGTGATCTCTATGACAGGGTCTGCTCCCTAGGGGGCTACAACCTCATGCACATGCAGACACACACACACAGAAATGTGCAAACACAGACGCACGCACGCACGCACATACACACACACACACACACACACACACACACACACACACACACACACACTGAGAAAGACAAAGGCAAATACAAACAAGCAAGCACTCATACGTACTAATACACACACATGCACAGACCACACCATTCTCCCACCTTCCCACTTTTGATTTTCCTGCATGTTTTCCTCGTTCCCTTGTTCTCCCTCCATCTCTTCTCTCAAATATAACAATCTCTTTTTCCTCTCCCTCTCCCCCTTGAGGTAACCTCTCTTTGGAGAAACAAAGCAGGTGAAAGAAGGGCCCTTTAAGTTCCAGATTGAGATCTCAAGTGCTGATACAAGAGGAGGACTGATGGGGCTTCAGTGAACTGTCTTTGTGTCATGTTCATGGTCTCATGGTGCAAATGTCTGCAAGAAAACTGTGATTTAATCTGACAAAAATAGCCAGTATTATTTGCACAAGGAGTAGCAGCAATCTGTCACTCTGTTTCTCTGTTTTCTGTAAAGGCTATCATGGCTCTTTTCCTACACACATATTTGGTTATAGAGGATCTACTTTCTAGTTTCACAATGATCAATTTGAGAAGAAAAAAATACCCTACTCATTGTTGTGTGCTTGTACTATACAGCAGCTATGCTATAGTGTACTTTCTATAAATGGCATATGGTCCTTGCAATACACATATCCATTTTAAAGAAGCACTGTATGTACAGCAAATCCAAGCAGTCAGGCTTAGTTCTTTACCTGTTGACATTCTTTGTCGAAAGCACATGCTTTGCAGGATTGAAGTCCTCGTCAGGCTTAAGTATAATGTCATATTCTGCCCACGCTGTCACAAAGCATTACACATAAATGGATTTACATTTTCTTGAGTGAACCTGAACAAAAACATTTGGGACAGCAAGATAATGTGATGTCCCTTAACTTTTACTAATCCACTGTACATCCAACGTTAAGGTTGCTGGCAGTATCATCTTAGTCCAAGTAGGACTGACACTTATAATTTACCATGGAGCATTAGTTGACAGAGACTTTTGACAAATGAGATTGCTGGCTACCCATACATCAGATTAGGGAAACAAAATCAAGTGAAGTGGAGTGTAATACAATATGATAAGCTTTGAGTTAGCCTGTACATTCAGAAAGACTGACATAGAGCTGTAGACTAGAAGAGGCCTTTCACAGTATTGTTTACAGGCTTTGGGGTGAGTTGCAGAGGAATCTGACTCTGTAGGAAGTTCTTTCATGCCATTGATATTCATCACCTTTAGGCAGGGTAACACTTCTTTTGTCATATTAGATGTCGGATCTTAATTTGATCACTCTGTTGACACTGATGATTTTTCTGCACATTAGAAAATGCAAATTTGTACTGTATTCAAGGTTTAAAGGCTTCTAAAGTTTGTTATTTCCACTTTAAAGTGTCAGACTTTATTTGCCCTAATGAAAAATGTATCAACCCCCCTACAAAACATGTCCTGTTGTAGCAAACTCTCAAATTAAGATCCTACATCTGTATGGACTCTTTGTCCCTTAAAGCTAAATGAAGGCCTTATTGCTGTTTCAATGTGAACATTGCATATCGTGGACTGCCTTGCATGTATATAAATGGATTCTTTGCCTGACTCATGTATGTTTACATTGGTGAAATAATAGATTTTGCTCAAAATTTTCCACACACTCGACACACTCTCTCATGCTCACACAAAGCATGTCTGACCTGTGTTACTTGTACTCAAGTTTATTGACACGTTTTATTTATTAAATTAATAGAAGAACTACGTGGTTACCTCACAGTGTTTCTGAGTACTTGGAATATATCTGTTGCGTTTCATCTGTACCTTAAAACTATGGATCACTGTAACAATGATGACTATAATCCTGACCATCTAACCTTACTACATCTCTTCCAGATAGAGGACATCTGTAAACCTCAGCTCTCATTATTATAGCTTTGATGTATTGCCGCTATACAGCTTGGGTTAGGATTATAGAACATCCAATGAGAGATAAGAATCAACCCCTGTTTGGCGACTTTAGTCCGAGTTATTTTCTACGAAAACACAGTGGATTGAAATTCTAACATTAACCATTCCATTAAATGTAATACAGCAGGAAATTAGAATGGACCAGTTTAGGGTTTTTCTAACACTGTCTTTTAACAGTGTCTGAATAGAGAACATACACATTTACTGCAGTCTGAGAAAAATGAGTTTTACCCAAAAGTATATACTGTAATAGCTATTTTTTTTAAATGGTCCTCCCCATTCAGCCCTTTCTTCCGTCACACACATTCTAATGGGCTGTCACCATTCCCTCTCTTCCCCTACCTAACATCTTCTGGGACTTTGTTCACCTCTCATATGTTGCTCTCATTGTCCTGATGTTTTTGTCAGTTGAGCCTGGATGGCATCAGAGCTGAAGGATTGTCTGTCCTGGACTTTTGTTTTTCGTTGGTATCCACCTTTTTATTTCAGGGAGGGAGACACTAGTGTGGAGACAGCAGAGGCAGTAAAAGTCAGGACTACTAACCTTGTCCGCCCATGGTCACGGGTCACTTGGCAAGTGCACATCAGAATTCATCTCACTAAGAACCTCCTCTCAGAGCCTAGGATAGGGGAAATGGGATGAGAGAGGGGGGGGGGGAATGGGATGAGAGAGGGGGGGAAATGGGATGAGAGAGAGAGAATAAGAGAGAGCAAGAGAGCGAGTATTATAAACCTGTATAATTTGCATGACATTATCATTTTGTCTATGGATTTGGCTGTGTTTCTATTTTATTTCCTGTATGGACAGCATGTCTTTCTAAAATGTGTATGTACATCATGTCTGGTTATGGCTGTAAACCATTAGGCCTTTCCAAAATAGTTTGTTAATAAGACTATGCTTGGCCACAACAAGTGAAGTCAAACAAGACCAGAACAATATCATGCAATATAGCGATGAACACGTACTGTACAAGTGCAATTATTGCCTTGACACCTTGACTGGCTCATGAATTCTTCATCTTTCTTTCAGCTGGGCATAATTGAGACCGTTAGGTCCAGACCTATGTGTGTAATGCATATTACAGACATGATAGTTACACAACATCTCAGGCAAGAGCTGTGGCCTGCATGGAGAGAGACAATGGCTTTTTGTATTTACTCCCATTTCCTTCCCTAATGAAGTCATAGATTAAAGTGAAGCGACACAAAGGGCTGTCTGTTTGCCACAAGAAGCACCTATCCAAACACATTGCATCAGGGCAAAGCTGAGCAATTAACCTGCCGAAGCTAGTGAGGGCTTGCAGATTGACTTTTCCCTATGTTGTACAGCACCTTTGGGCACAGCTTGCACTCGTGAGTCATCCTGTGTTTGAGTCTCTGTTAAATATCGAAATAATAATGATGTAATGAGAGGCCTTTCGTTTTCAGTGCTTGACCTGGACATTGACTAAACAGACTTTTCCCTTTCAGGCTCTAGAGCAAGATCAATAGGTTGAAAACACTACCAAGCATCTTCCCCGGGTTTACAGATTAGTTATGTGAAATTGGTGTATTATTCAAAAAAGGGAATTAGATGTGAGGTCCAGTATGCTTTGGCCAGCTATGGAACAGAAGATTGGTGGTTCCTGTTGTATCCATCATCATACCATCATCCAGTAAGGTACTTCAACTTTCTCTAGTGTCAACATCCAGTGGTCTCATACATAGTGTTAACGCTAATTTAGTGGGAGCAAGAGCATCCACACTCAGTTCAGTAGTTCCATATGGGGCATTCTGAGACGTCCACTGACATGCTCTTGAGAAACTGCAATTCACTTGGCAGAATGCTTGATTAACTGCTGCAGTTTCTTTAATGTGTTACAGTATGAAATTATACTGCTCTCCCTTCCTCTGAATATGATGTGGTGGTACCGTAGGTGTAAGTCATTTCCCTATGTTTTGTACAGCTTCTCCCCATTAACACGTAACACTTAGAAGATCGCTAGGTAAATGATCGACTCACATGACAGTTATAGGTCTCTTGCTGCAGATGACAGGGTGTTTTAAAGACGCAGTAAATTATTTAGAAAGTAAAAGCAAAGCCTGGGGGGAGAAAGGGGGTAAGCATGCTATTAACATTCAATGTATTCGAATGTATAAACCACACATTTCATTTATTTGTCATTTGTCTGTGCTACTGCATTTCATGTGAACACATGCACACAGTTTGTCCACAGAACATGCATGTTTCCATGTAGATCTGCTTGTGTTTTGAAATTGGAGGGACCTTGTTTAGGGCTTTAAAATGGTTTGAAAATGGTTAATTGGAGCAGCATGGGTTTTTATAGAGGAGCTGTCTTTTGTTGCATGCTTTCTCAACCCTTTGACCTGAAGGCATACACCTGGTATTGGGTCAGGTTACTGCCTGGCTCCAAGGCTTGCAGGTCAAGACCTGGTGATTCACAGGTCTCTAATTCCTTGCATGTCAACATACTTAACTGAAGGGACTGGTCCAAGCACTCCCAATCATCCCTGAAAAATTACTGCATTCTCTTCTTAGCTAGCCTGCACCCTGTCTCACTCTGCACTCCCTCCTTAGCTAGCCTGCCCCCTTTCTCACTCTGCACTCTCTCCCTAGCTAGCCTGCCCCCTTTCTCACTCTGCACTCTCTCCCTAGCTAGCCTGCCCCCTTTCTCACTCTGCACTCACTCCCTAGCTAGCCTGCCCCCTTTCTCACTCTGCACTCACTTAGCTAGCCTGCCCACTTTCTCACTCTGCACTCTCTCCCTAGCTAGCCTGCCCCCTTTCTCACTCTGCACTCTCTCCCTAGCTAGCCTGCCCCCTTTCTCACTCTGCACTCTCTCCCTAGCTAGCCTGCCCCCTTTCTCACGTTTCTCTCCTGTCCCCAAAGTGACGATTTAACTCTTTAAGCATGTTGAGGGGCTTTTGTGGGGCATTAGCCTGCTGAGATTTATGGGTTTAAATGAATTATGATGAGTGCATCTGTATGCACAACCAGACCCAGCCGCTTGTGTACATCACTTAGAGAGAGAGAGAGAGTTAAACATTTAGGGACCTTGTGACTATGACATATTTCACTATTCTCCTCCCATTGTCCCAGAGTGGGGCTTAGGTGTTAGGCACACTAATGAATCTTAATGATCTTCTTATAAGACACAGGTATCACACATACTATGCGAGGTGTGCATTAATAGAGTTCCTTAGTCAAAGTTGGAAGTAAAGTGGTAGAGGAAAGAAACAATACCCAAGTAATGACTTGCTTGTTTATTGTTGTGCAAATATCCCACCAATCTACTATTTAAATGCTTTAGAATAAAATGACAATTGTGCTGACATAGGTAAAATAGAAAAAAATAGAAAAAAAAGAGGTGTTACTGGTGAAGTGACACCATCCTTACAAATGGTAATCAATGTACATGTAAACAATCTGGACACTTCTGCCATATGTATCATCGTGCTACTGACCCACGCCTGTACAGTATGTGGAGCAGTAGAAGCTTGGAAAAGTACAGTATATATGGGTAGATAACGGCTCTTATTCTCTTATCCAATTATCAGTCTGCCCACAGGGTCCATTAGCACCCCACAAAAAATAGACTTTCTCTGGCACCTCTTCAGTAAGTACACCAGGGGGAGCAGTTATACTGCTAGTTTAGCAGCACTTCTGGGAGCAGAGCATCTCATTGTTTCCTGCCTTAAATGCTTTCACATGCAGAAAAATGGACATTTCTTGCATGATTACATAAATAAGCACGTTTAGTCTAGAGGCCGGCTCCATAGCCCGCCAGACTGATGAAGTGGACGGTACTCATGTATCAGAGCATTCAAGAGTAAAATCCTGCATGAGTGCTCTGAACACAATGCTTTGATTTTGTGGTTTCCCTTGTTGTCCTGTGTATGTCATTGTCCTGTTCTCTGTGTCTCTGTACAGTTTGAGGGACTCATTACAAAATGATAGTCCACTGCTTGATCTATAAGCTTATAAGCTGACATGTAAAACTAACAGTTCATCTCTTTCTGTGAAAACAAAATAATATAAAAAATGAAATACCCCTGCCGTCAACCGCTCATTAAAAAGCTGACTTATCCACTCCAATATCCAATAAATGTTTGTTAATTCTGCTCCTTTCAACAAAATCCTAATGAAATTGACAACCACTGTGACTGTCATTTTGCGATGGTCTTTCTGCCCCAGACCCAGCACTGACTGGCAGCTGGGATGGAGATGACATAAGTAGTAGGTTTAGTATTTTACCTTCACTTGTGTGTGCTCTATTGTAGACTGCTGTACACCCATGTCTTTTTTAATACAGTCAGATTACTCAGCGCTTTCATTCTGTCAGTCAAAGGATGAATGGACCTCTGTGAACTGTGCTCTCACCATCATTTCAGCAATGATTACCTGTTTCACCTACACAGGCCTTTCCAATCGAATCGACATGATCTCTCTGGCATACATAACTACATAACATTTTCATATACGCAAATGTTGAGATGTTGACTAAATTACAAGCCGGTTTGTAAATATGTCCAGCTATATGGCATGGGTGTATTAAAGTATTTGTAAGTAATACTTTTAGCACACAGAGATATTACATGAAGATTGATCTGTTCCTGTGCAGAGACACGCTGATCATACACGATGTAGCCCATTAGTGGAGTGAATTTTAATCAGAAGCTGACTTTGCACTAACATGTTTCCTGGCACTCTTTCACTGGCTTCCTGTCTTGTCTCATTTCAAGGGTACACCAAAAACAAGGAAACATAGCAAACAATATGGCTCTCTTTGCCTCTTGTGCCTCAGATGATTTCATTCTTTGTCATCTTAGAATGTCTTGGCCAGGTATATAAATTACAGGAAAATAAAATGGAGATAAATACAAACTTAAAACTGCTGCGGGCTGGGCTCTGTGAGGCTCTGTGATTTTTGATCATTTGTCAGGATCAGGTAAATGGTTCTATTACCACCACTTCTTTAAGTCCGTTATAGCTCCATATAACTGACATACGGCACAGCTTCCATTTCTGTTCCAGACAGTTATGGGGCTTTAGTGATCATGTGAGGAATTTCCTCAGTGCCCTTGGTTTAATGGCCTGTGTGTCGTACATCTCTGAAGAATACACCAAAAGTATCAGAAAATACAGACGCTCTTCTTGTTTCATTCCCTCTCATTTACTGATAAAATTGTAGCTTAGTGTTTCAGGTAGTGGTTATGATAAGGCCAACAATATCGTCAATACTGCCAGTGACAGTTTTTTTTTCTCTACTCATTGCTTTAGGACAAGATAAGATTCAACATGTCCTTGTTGAAGAAAAAAGCAATGTTGTTATTGTCGGCTAGAGACTTTGTGACCCTTTTAATGGTGATCAGTGAACCTTGGCTTTCAGGATCTCTCTCCTCACCCCTGACTTCCTGTTCTCACTCTGTTCTAAACTAAAGGGAATGGCTCTACTGTGCACCCCCTCTTTTCCCCTTTGCTCTTCCTTTCTCTTCTTCTGCCAGGAATTGCTCAGAGTTGTGTTGCATCTAACTGATTTCATGTTAAGTATCTATGCTCTGCTGTCTTTCTGTAGACTTTGCACACTCAGGATCTCCCATTCAGTATCCACATAAGACTCTCTGATATATGACATGAAATACAGTATGGGTATTAAGAGGTTTTAGAGTGGAATGCTGTCTGGCATAGCTGCGCATATATTACTCAGTGTGATTATTAACACATATTTTAAGGACAACCTTGTAAATGACCTGACAGTTTCTGAAATGTAAATCAATGTTATGCCTTGAACCTATGCTTTTTCCTTCTTTATGTATTCAATAGCTGTTTTTCATATAATGTGCATGGTTCTAGGGCTTAGGAAAGGGACTAAATGCAGAAAAACAATGTTTTTTTGTTAGAAGTACAAATTATGAATTGTATTGATAAAAAGGTGAGCAACTTCTAAATTAAAAAGTATTTATGAACCTGAATTGAAAATATGACTTCAAATACTATATATACTATGTACATATTTCCAGTGATAGCAGATGGGAATGTTTCAGAAAGACAAAAAACATGTGGCCCAAAACTCAAAGTTCACCTTAACACTAAGTCTCTAATTGCTGGACCCTTTGAGTATACAAAACATCTGAAAATGTTGAATTACCTCAATCGGTGTTCGGAAAGTCGAACAAATACTTGTGAGAGGCCTTTATAAGGGATTATTCATTAACTTGGTTATTAAAATGGTGTGGCATAGAGACAACTGTTCGAATCAGCAGATATGGAATGTAGATCAAACTTTAACTAATTATTGGGATTTGTATTATGATTATTGTACTTTATCAGACAGAGTCTTGTAAAGAAAGACGGTAAACAAACACCAAATAGCAGATATATTTTTTTTGTATGGCCCCATCTTGCTGTGTTAGTGGGGTGTGTTTCTATTGTAGTTGTATCTACCTTAATGCTGATAGAAACAATCCTAAACATATATACTACATTTTAACATGAGACTGTTTGCAATGTGTTGAACCAGTGGGCAGCACTAGACCATTACATTAAAATCCCATTGTTTAGCAGCCATGACCCCTACTGTCCAGTTTCACTTTCTCTGTTTTCTTGTTGTTGCTTGCATTTTCCTCTAAGCTGCCTCTTTCATTAACTGCACAAGCCCAACATTAACCCCCTCTATGCTGGAGTGTAGCCCACCATCCACCTTTAAACCCACTCCCCATATGTAAACGTTAATACAAATAGCAATTTAGATATTACATTGTAAATGTTCAAATGTATCATTACTGGTGGTAGTTGTATCACTGGTGTGATTTCATGAATATAACACAATACATATATTTACAGTTTATAATAAATACTAGATTGACTTTCAGTGAATTATCAACAATATTTTCTAAATGTTTATTACATGGCTGATGGTAGTTCATAAAGTTCCATGCAATAGTTGGCTTTTCGCTTTGAGATGTGTAAGTGCATAATTCTAATAAAGTCCAGAAGAAAAAGAAAGTCTGTGATCAGTGAACTGTGACTGTCACAATAAGAGCCCAGTTTATCTTGGACTTAGACTATTCCTGGTCTTGCCTCTGAGCATTTGTATAAGGGTGGAGGTGGGGGTGGAGCCATTTACACTTCTTATTTAGACCCTTTTTCCAAATCTGAAATACTAATGGTTACCCCCCATTTTCAGTTCTGTGGCTCAACCCCCACTGGAGACCTGTTCAGGATCTCCAGTGAGGCATTTGTGTGTGCCTAGCCTTCTCCATTCTTCTGCTCTTAACCACACAGGCTCGACTTCACAGGACAGTTGACAGCCTGTGGACAGCAGATGAAAAAGTAAGGCGGCATATCCCGCGCCGGTTAAGTCCTCAACTAATTAGCAAAAATGGTCTCCTTTCTTTTCTTTTTAACCATTTAGTCTCGGGGGGGATAGGGAGAGAGAATAAGATAGAGAGAGGAGGGGAGAAAGAAAAGGGGGGAGAGAAAGGGGGAGAAAGGGGGGTGATGCTGAGAGTGGGGGTGGAGAGAATTGGAGGGAGGGAGGGAGTGACTGAGAGGGAGGAGAGGCATCTGAGCTCTCAGCTGGGCTGTTTTGAAAACACACTTTTGAAAGCCTCTCCCTTAATTCATGGCTATTGTTTTTGGCCCTTTTGTGTTTGCCAGTTTGACCACATAACATCATACATCTGGTCTATAGCTTGTTTGGGGAATTCTCACTCAGGGACCCATCGTCTCCTCCTGGGCTCAAATTCAAGTGATCGCGTAACATAAAAGGGCCCAAAGTGTGGGCTGACGGAGACACACAGAGCGCCAGAGAGGGGGAGAGAGGCCGGGAATGTGAAACGTAGGAGAAAGCTGAAAAGCATTCCACTACTTTGCTTTTTTCCTTACATTCTCTCAACTCCATTATAACTCAAGGCAAAATGTGGAAATGTAACCTACAAACTTACAAAACTAATTGACAATTAATAAAATATGTACAATACCGTTCAAAAGTTTGGGTTCACTTAGAAATGTCCTTGTTTTTGAAAGAAAAGCAAATGTTTTGTCCATTAAAATAACATAAAATATATCAGAAATACAGTGTAGACATTGTTAATGTTGTAAATTACTATTGTAGCTGGAAACGGCAGATTCTTTTATGTAATATTTACACAGGCGTACAGAGGCCCATTATCAGCAACCATCACTCCTGTGTTCCAGTGGCACTTTGTGTTAGCTAATCCGAGTTCATCATTTTAAAAGGATCATTGATAATTAGCAAACCCTTTTGCAATTATGTTAGCACAGCTGAACGCTGTTGTTCTGATTAAAGAAGCAATAAAACTGGCCTTCTTTAGACGAGTTGAGTATCTGGAGCATCAGCATTTCTGGGTTCGATTACAGCCTCAAAACGGCCAGAAACAAAGACCTTTCCTCTGAAACTCGTCAGTCAATTCTTGTTCTGAGAAATGAAGGCTATTCCATGAGAGAAACTTGCCAAGAAACTGAAGATCTTGTACAACGCTGTGTAATACTCCCTTCACAGAACAGTGCAAATTAGCTCTAACCAGAATAGAAATATGTGTGGGAGGCCCTGGTGCAAAGTTGAGCAAGTTGATGAGTTGTGCACCGGGGCCTCCCACTCCTCTGGCTTTAGAAACATTTTTCAATCAAATCAATATTTTTTTATGAATGGGCAGTACATCAGAAGATTCAGATCTCAGTCGGTTGATGATTGGTAGTAGTAGCATGTCCATACTGGTTACTGTTTTTACAAGAGCTCATGTTCCAATGTTATGGAACCTGATCCTGAGGGCCAATGTTTAGCGGCGTTGGTTCAACGGGTGGATGAGTGTAAAGCAAGGACAGGGCAGGCAGGCAGGCTACATCATCTTGTTTGACCAGAAGCGCCTCTCTTCTGGGTCATCATCACGTGTGGGATCAGCTCTCTCTGTCAGGGTCAGGCCTCCAATTTACATCTGAAATTTAGAAGCCAACTTGACATACTCATTATAAAATGGGATCAGGAGGAATCTATTTAAATCTGTTCTATGCAACAGTAATTATTGCATTTATTTTATTATTATTGTATTTTTAGACCTCAGTTTCATTATTAAGGAGTAGCCTAAGCAAAGAGTTCCTGTAAATATGTACATATTTAATTATTTTTGTTAATTGTGTGTTTCTTTCATCAACTGTTTTGTTTTTGATGACATTGACTTTTATTGCCTATTTATTGCATATTGCTGGTGGTTTTGACCCACAGATTTACAGATGGCCTGGCAGGTCAACTCTTATTGGCTTGGCTAGCTATGGCTAGCTAGCTTACTGGCTAATTGTTTTTGTTTGAATGATGCATTTGGACACTGTACCATTTTTTTTGTTTCACCTGGCTGCTGGTTACTGATCTTTTGAAAACATAAACTGAAGAGTCACCTGAAGCTTGAGATGAAAGGAAAATGGAGTAAAGGAATGCAGTGCGGAGGCAGAAGGCTCGTAGTGAGGACTACTACTACTCTGAACTGTGTGTAGTGAGCTTTCCGGTGCACAGAGCTGCTGTGGCATCATCTAAGTGGGTCCTACACATTGTGAAGGAGGAGAAGTCCAGTAACTACACGACTCAGGCTGGTTCCCAGTGTAGTCCTCTACATGATCGTCACCAGACACTTCATCAACCATCTCCCTGACCTCCTTCCTCTGATTAAGCTATGAACTGTCCCTCTCTATCTTTGGAGGATGCATGAACTCAAAATACTCTATTGGTTGACCTAACTATAGCTAGGCTGCACATGATGATGTATTGCTTGTTTGTTTTTTTGCTTTTGAAGCGCTTTGAGATTGTTATGAAAAGCGCTATAGAAATGTAATACATTATTAGTATTACGAAACCTGAAACCTGGAATTTTTATAAGAAAGAGCCAAGTTGGTTTACAAAATCTATGAAGACCATAAACCCTCACCAGACAGTTTATTAGGTACACCACCACTACGGAAGGCGAGTCACGTGGCTTGCTATATAAAGCAGGCAGACAGGCATTGAAGCATTCAGTTAATGTTAAATTGAACATTAGTATGTGCAAAACGAGTGACCTAAGCGACTTTGAACTCGATATGGTACCAGGCACGCTGGATTCAGTATCTAAGAAATGGCCGCCTTCCTGGGCTTTCATGCACGACAGTGTCTAGGTTTTACTGAGAATGGTGCGGAAAACCAAAAATATCCAATCAGCGGTAGTACTTTTGGCGAAAACAGCTTGTTGATAAAAGAGGTCGAAAGAGAATGGCAAGAATCATGCAAGCTAACAGGTGGACCACAAACAGACAGATAAGGTGCAGTACAACAGTGGTGTGCAGAACTGCATTTTGGAACGCACAACTCGTCGATCATTGTCACAGACGGGCTATTGCAGCAGATGACCACACCGGGTTCCACTGCTATCAGCTAAAAACAAGAAGACTGAGTGTGGACCAACATCCCTGTGGAACGTTTCCGACTTGTAAAACCTGTGACCGAAGAATTCAGGCTGTTCTGGAGGCAAAGGGAGGTCCAACCCAGTATTAGATGGGTGTACCTAAGAAACTAGTCAGTGAGTGTGTATGTTTTGTACAAACATACAGTATATTACAATAACACAAATACAGTAGGTGATAAACTTATTTTATTTAACTCAATGAGGGATTAGTTAAATTCACCAGTTAATCATTTATGCATTAAATTATGCAGACATGTCGTAAAAAAAAAAAAATCAGTGAGGAACCTTGCTATCTTTTTGAGCATTCAACATCAAGCACTGGGTAGAAGTATGACGTTGTCAAGTTCTATGTGTCACTCGTGGAGAAACAGAGAATTCAAGGACAAATTAACTTTAACTTAACCAAATCTCTATTTTTGTTATATTTAAATGCAGGGATGCCACTTTGGTTTTAGAAGTTGGGGGGACATAACCTGGTGTGGGGTCTGGGGTTCCTTCCCCCAGATTTTTTTGGGGCATCTAAAACTTATTTCCTGCATTTTTAAACAATTCAATATGCAGTCTCTATTTAGAACAAAAGCAAAAATACCCACAGTCATTCAATAATACATATTGTGTTGCACCTTTAACCAATACTCAAACAAATGGACAACTCATGAAACAATACAAATACTTTCGATTGTCTTTATTAACACATCCTCTATATCAAATCTCAGCCAGACCCACAAGCCAGACCCACAAATCTTGTCAATAGCTCAATTCTCTCCCAACACAATTTCCATCCCAGTTCACACCTTTCATTTTTTAAATTCTCAAGGCAAAAGGGTTGAAAACAAAAAACTAAACAAAAAAAGCCCACATACACCTCAAATACACTACCGGTCAAGAGTTTTAAAACACATACAGTGGGGCAAAAAAGTATTTAGTCAGCCACCAATTGTGCAAGTTCTCCACTTAAAAAGATGAGAGAGGCCTGTAATTTTCATCATAGGTACACCAACTATGACAGACAAAATGAGGGGCAAAATCCAGAAAATCACATTGTAGGATTTTTTATGAATTTATTTGCAAATTATGGTGGAAAATAAGTATTTGGTCAATAACAAAAGTTTATCTCAATACTTTGTTATATACCCTTTGTTGGCAATGACAGAGGTCAAACGTTTTCTGTAAGACATCACAAGGTTTTCACACACTGTTGCTGGTATTTTGGCCCATTCCTCCATGCAGATCACCTCTAGAGCAGTGATGTTTTGGGGCTGTTGCTGGGCAACACGGACTTTCAACTCCCTCCAAAGATTTTCCTTGGGGTTGAGATCTGGAGACTGGCTAGGCCACCCCAGGACCTTGAAATGCTTCTTACGAAGCCACTCCTTCGTTGCCCGGGCGGTGTGTTTGGGATCATTGTCATGCTGAAAGACCCAGCCACGTTTCATCTTCAATGCCCTTGCTGATGGAAGGAGGTTTTCATTCAAAATCTCACAATACATGGCCCCATTCATTATTTCCTTTACACGGATCAGTCGTCCTGGTTCCTTTGCAGAAAAACAACCCAAAAGCATGATGTTTCCACCCCCATGCTTCACAGTAGGTATGGTGTTCTTTGGAGGCACTCAGCATTCTTTGTCCTCCAAACACGACGAGTTGAGTTTTTACCAAAAAGTTATATTTTGGTTTCATCTGACCATATGACATTCTCCCAATCTTCTTCTGGATCATCCAAATGCTCTCTAGCAAACTTCAGATGGGCCTGGACATGTACTGGCTTAAGCAGGGGGACACGTCTGGCACTGCAGGATTTGAGTCCCTGGCGGCGTAGTGTTTTACTGATGGTAGGCTTTGTTACTTTGGTCCCAGCTCTCTTTAGGTCATTCACTAGGTCCCCCCGTGTGGTTCTGGGATTTTTGCTCACTGTTCTTGTGATCATTTTGACCCCACGGGGTGAGATCTTGCGTGGTGCCCCAGATCGAGGGAGATTATCAGTGGTCTTGTATGTCTTCCATTTCCTAATAATTGCTCCCAAAGATGATTTCTTCAAACCAAGCTGCTTACCTATTGCAGATTCAGTCTTCCCAGCCTGGTGCAGGTCCTCAATTTTGTTTCTGGTGTCCTTTGACAGCTCTTTGGTCTTGGTCATAGTGTTGTTTGGAGTGTGACTGTGTGAGGTTGTGGACAGGTGTATTTTAAACTGATAACAAGTTCAAACAGATGCCATTAATACAGGTAACGAGTGGAGGACAGAGGAGCCTCTTAAAGAAGGTCTGTGAGAGCCAGAAATCTTGCTTGTTTGTAGGTGACCAAATACTTATTTTCCACCATAATTTGCAAATAAATTAATTAAAAAATCCTACAATGTGATCTTCTGGATTTTTTCTCTAATTTTGTCTGTCATAGTTGAAGTGTACCTATGATGAAAATTACAGGCCTCTCTCATCTTTTTAAGTGGGAGAACTTGCACAATTGGTGGCTGACTAAATACTTTTTTGCCCCACTGTACTCATTCAAGGGTTTTTCTTTATCTTTTTACTATTTTCTACATTGTATAACAACAGTGAAGACATCAAAACTACGAAATAACACATATGGAATCATGTAGTAACCAAAAAAGTGGTAAACAAATAGCCACCCTTTGCCTTGATGACAGCTTTGCACACTTTTGGCATTCAGCATCAAAACCCTTGAATGAGTAGATGTTCAAAAACTTTTGACCAGTAGTGTATACATTAACACACAGAAACAGCAAATCCTCCATATAATTAATCTCATAGGACTAATAGTACTGTAGAGCTCTTTTTACTTGCACACAATATAGCTGGGTTACCCCATCCTGCCCTAGGAGTCCACCACCTTGCAGCCCCCCAACCCAACACACCCCACTCAGTTTTGGGATCTTAGTGAAACATTCATTATTGGTTTCGGGTGTGTTTTGCCAAGGCCAGAGTGACAACCCACAGGACAGCAGACCACCAACCCACAGGATGGCAGACCCCCAGGGTCAGGACTGAGCAGCCCAGCAGCTAGGGATTTCCTAAATAGGTATCTCCCCTGAAGTAGGCATGTTTTCAATACAGACTCCTTTAGTCTTACTGTATTCCATGTAAGGCATCCAGACCTTAAGAACGTTGCCCAGTATACCCTTAATCTTGTAATAAATCAAATCGAGTGATACATAACTTGACATAGTGGGAGGATAACCAAACTTCCAATGAATGGCAATGCAGTTCTTAACCACTATAAATGCTAGGTTACACAGTTTCTCCAGTATCAACATTTCCAAGCAAACAAAAACAGGGAGAGGGGAGAATCTGTAGACATGCTGAGATAAAAGAACATACTCTTATCCAGAATTCAGCCAGCCTTCACAAGACCATAACATATGCAAATACTGTATGTCCCCTTTTGTGTTTTACACCTCCAGCAGAGGAATGACATTTCTGAGTGCATGATATTCAGTTTCACTGGCATATAGTACATTCTATGGATGTCCTTAGACTGCAGTAATGTATGTCTGAGATGATATGAATATGACTGGGCATTCAAACAAATCGGTATCCATTCATCACCATCAATAGCTTCTACCAGCTCTTCCTCACATTTTTGTTTTACATGTTTTACTGCCTTAAAATAGCATCTGGCTTGTCCAGTGTTTGAAGCACAGAGGGAATAAAGTGTTGCATCTGTAAACATTGACCTCACCTCTTCCCTGGCTGCCTGATCCTACTGAGACCCCTGTCACCATCTGATCCGCCTAAAATGAGGCATGCCAAAGAATTACCTTGGTTTACATTTATACATTATATTATCCAAGAATATAATCAATGGTTCAATAATTGAAATGACCATTATTCCCAGATCCCAGAGTGTAGCTTTAAGCTGCTCTCCTGTAGCTACTGTAGGTCTTCCCATCTATTCAAGATGGAACTTTGTATCATTCACTGATATTGTTAACATACTGCAAAATTCACCTGTGCTCTGTAGACTGGTCTAAAACTAGGACATTGGCTCAAACACGAGACGTATGTGGCAGGGTCTACATACAATCCCGTCGCGGAAATCGACATCTTGCTTCCAGACAAATTAAACAACTTCTTTGCACACTTTGAGGACAATACAGTGCCACTGCCACAGCCCACTACCAAAGACTGTGGCTTCTCCTTCTCCGTGGGCAACGTGAGTAAAACATTTAAATGTGTTAACCCTCGCAAGGCTGCCGGCCCAGACGGATACCAAGCCGTGTCCTCAGAGCATGCGCTGACCAGCTGGCTGGTGTGTTTACGGACATATTCAATTAATTCCTATCCCAGTCTGCTGTCTCCACATATTTCAAGATGGCCACCATTGTTCTTGTTCCCAAGAAAGCTTAGGTAACTGAACTAAATGACTGCTCACTTCTGTCATCATGAAGTGCTTTGAGAGACTAGTCAAGGATCATATCACCTCTACCCTAGACCCACTCCAATTTGCTTACCGCCCCAATAGGTCCACAGACGATGCAATCGCCATCACACTGCCCTATCCCATCTGGGCAAGAGGAATACCTATGTTAATTGACTACAGTTGAGACCCTGGCTCTCAACCCCGCCCTGTGCAACTTGGTCCTGGACTTCCTGATGGGCCGCCCCCAGGTGGTGAAGGTAGGAAACAACATCTCCACTCCGCTGATCCTCAACACTGGGGCCCCACAAGTGTGCGTTGTCATCCCTGTACTCCCTGTTCACCCGTGACTACGTGGCCATGCACGCCTCCCAACTCAATAATAAAGTTTGCAGACGACACTTCAGTGGTAGGCTTGATTATCAACAACGACAAGACAGCCTACAGGGAGGAGGTGAGGGCCTTCGGAGTGTGGTGTCAGGAAAATAACCTCTCACTCAATATGAGCAAAACAAGAGACATGATCATGGACTTCAGGAAACAGCAAATGGAGCACCCCCCTATCCACATCAATGGGACAGCAGTGGAGAAGGTGGAACATTTTAAGTTCCTCTGTGTACATATCACCGACGAACTGCAATGGTTCACGCACACATTGCCTCTTCAACCTCAGGAGGCTGAAAAATGTGGCTTGTCACCGAAAACCCTCATAAATATTTAGGTGCACAATTGAGAGGATCCTGTCGGGCTGTATCATCGCCTGGTTCGGCAACTGCACTGCCCACAACCACAGGGCTCTCCAGAGGGTAGTGCGGTCTGTACAATGCATCACTGGGGGCAAACTACCTGCCCTCCAGGACACCTACAACACCCGATGTCACAGGAAGGCAAAAAAGACGAACAATAACCACAGAGCCACTTCCATGGTACCATGGACACACACTTCCATCCAGAAGGCGAGGTCAGTACAGGTGCATCAAAGCTGGGACAGAGAGATTGAAAAACAACTTCTATCTCAAGGCCATCAGATTGTTAAACAGTCACCACTAGCACAGAGATGTGGCTGCCTACTTACAGACTTGATATCATTGGACACTTTAAGAAATGGAACACTAGTCACTTTAATAATGCCACTTTAAGAATGTTTACATATCTCGCATTACTCATCTCATATGTATGTATATACTGTATACTGTATCCTTCACTATCTATTGGATCTTAGCCGCTCTGTCGCTGCTCATCCATATATTTTATTCTTATATATTCTCATCCCTTTCCTTTTGTTGTGGATTTTGTTAGATATTAGGTTCTGTTGTGGAATTGTTAGATATGACCTGTTAGGTACTGCTGCACTGTCTGATCTAGAAGCATAAGCATTTCACTACACTCGCAATAACATCTGCTACCATGTGTATGTGACCAATAACATTTGATTGGAGTTGATTTCATGCTTGTTTTGCAGGTGCAGGGGCACATATAAAACATCAACAAAGGTTCCAAAAACACACAAATATGTAATTTTAGAAATGGCAATGCTCTTAGTATAGTGATGCAGGTCTTTAGATGTTGTATACATGAAATTGTGTCATTCTGAACTTTATCCGCAACATTACATTATTTTGTTGGACTTGAGCGATACTTCTCTGTATTGCCTGCGCATGTGGTATAACATGCCATTTATGACAAAAATAGAGATTTGGTTAAAAAAATGTATTTGTCCTCAAAGAGGAAGAAGGGCTGTTGCATGATATGCCCAGATTGTAAGTTCCACCATTACACAGTTACTGCAAGTCTATGTGCAGGCTGAGCTGGACAACTAATCACCCAGGGTGGGAATGAACACATCTTGAGGGGATTTCACCAAAGGCCCAAATTGGCGGCTTCACTCCAATGAGCAAAAGAGAAAGAGAAAGAAAGAAATTGAAACGGGAGTTTTTTCTCACAGCTAGCTGTCACCTATCTCACATAAAAGAACACAGGATGGGCTGAGTTAAGCACCCCAATATTCACTCATTTGAAGGGCTTAGTCCACAATGGCACAGCCTAAAATACCCATCACAGGCTGTTGGTAGTGAAACTTTTTCTTCTTTTTTTTAACATTCCTAGTGCTTGAATAGCTTGCCAGCAGGGCTGAACAACCCACCGTCCTCACATTAGACCCAATAGAGGGAATACCCTGTCGCCTCAATAGAGGATTCGCTGGTTAAAATATCATTAGCCTACATCAGCATTCAAAAACAAATTGCCTGCGGTCATGGAAAAAGGTTGACTGCACAAAGTACTCATCACTCATTACCTTTTAATGTTAGTAGAACTATGGTAACAGTGTTTTATAGATATCTGTTTTTAATATTTTCCATGGCTGCCTAGTTTGGAAAGTTTATGAACTAATAATATTGGGTGAAGGTGGTTCTGAAAGAGCCAATATTATCTTAGAAAGAGACTACATCTATTGTAGTAAGCATTTCGAAGTTTTGCACTACCCAATGTTAAGTGCAATAGAAAAAAAACATCTGCTATGTGTAATTCTGACTGCACAAGGAATTTTCCAACTGGGAAATCAAATATGTTGATTGATTGGTTGGTTGATTGTTTGGTTGATTAGCTAGTGGATATGGATTGATTGACCAAACTCATTCAGCATCATCAAAACTCCTGTACATTATAGCTTAGCTCTGTAAGCAGCCATTGTTGGGTTTCAAGCCAGGGTTGGGTAGGTTACTAAAATTGTAATCCTTTACAGTTAGTAGGTACCTGTCCAAAATTGTAATCAGTAACGTCACTTTTGGATTACCCAAACTCAGCAACATAATTTGATGGCTTTCAGTTACTTTTGTATTACTTTCCACTTAAGAGGCATTAGAAGAAGACAAAAATGATCCATAAAACACATTTGATATGTTGTCATAGTGTCTTATACTTAAACTTGCACCTTTTTCAATGCTGAATTGAATTTCATTTAGTGTTTTTTCACTAAAATCCTTTCTGAATTTAAAAGTTATCAAAGAAAGTAATCATCTTGTTTTTCAAAAGTATATGTAATCTGATTACAATATTTTTGCTGGTAACATAGATTACAGTTTGTTTTTTTATCAGATTACACTTACCAACCCTGGTCCAAGCAATGTACCATGGACTCATAGCGCTCGGATGAGCTCTTCATTTAAAAGTCTTCTTTTCCAGAATTGCTGGACTGATTGGTACCACATCTGATATACTGCATCTAGGGACGTTAAATAGCCCTTATATAATGCCATTTACCACAATGCAGCATATACTGGTGTCTACAGAGTCATATCAACAAATCAAAGCATCTGCCAGCCAAACAACATTTGGTCAAACAATGCTGTTAGCCGGCAAAAAAAACGCCTTCTGAGGATGTTACGTTGTGCATCGTGGCATAAGTTACTGTAGTCCATAGTAAAGCCTTGATGCTCTGGGCCATGAACATACCCTGTTGTCATAAGCCTGGGGTACAGCTCATAAGAAGCACTGAGCTCATAAAGGGGTGTATAGTCCTTCCACTTCTCAGAGGAGTTGGGAGTCAGGCTCGGGGCTGAGGCCTATAAACCCTGGGATGTCCAAGGAGTAAAACCAATAAATCAATATGTGAGAAAATAAGAGAGAAGGGGAACATTTTGAAAAGCCTCTGCACTTCACATGTTAGAAGGGACACACACACACACACACACACACACACACACACACACACACACACACACACACACACACACACACACACACACACACACACACACACACACACACACACAGATGCAGATACACAAAAAAGGCACCCCCATACACCCACCCCAACAATGAGAGGAGAGAAAGAAAAAAATCATACCCGGCAGTGGGGTTATAAGTTAGGAGCTGTCAGTATTACAATGTATATTAATAGTCACACCTCTTTTTAATGAGTTTG
The DNA here is from genome assembly GCF_057628025.1 of Oncorhynchus mykiss. Taxonomy (NCBI): domain Eukaryota; kingdom Metazoa; phylum Chordata; class Actinopteri; order Salmoniformes; family Salmonidae; genus Oncorhynchus; species Oncorhynchus mykiss. Next base: position 71,556,019 of record NC_143023.1, on the reverse strand, counting down.
GCATTGGCAGCTGAGAGGAAATACAAGTCATCATAGCGCTGCTCATGCACACCCCGATGAAAGAACCTATAATAAATCTTGTGAGAGCAGGGCTCACCATAAATATGCATTGCATAAGGCATCTGTTTTACATTCTGCATATAAATCAGCCAGAGCGCTGAATAGCAATGAATCAGATGCTCGACGCTTGATTTGATAACAAATCGACTATGAACTTGGGAGGGGAGAATTTAGAGCCCCCAACATCCAGAGGAAGTGAACGGGGGACAGGTAGGACCTATGAGGCTCTCCTACCTAGCACCTTTTTCGCCAGGTGTCGGGTAGAGGGGAAGCCTCGCTGGGAATGTTGTCAAGAGTGCATGGTAGCAGCCTAGCCTGAAATCTTCTCAGTTATCACCTCATAGTCTTTGTGCTCCTCTGCCCGCTACAAATTGTTCCCTTATCCCTCCTGTGTGAGTCAGAATCACTGAGTGCTAGGGCATGCCAAATGGGCAGACTGTTTGTTTTGGACACACCTGCATAAAACTGCTATTGTCTCTGGAAAATATGTCATTGTGAGAACAGGCCTACTGGTGAGCAGGTTATTTTAGATGATATCATGTGGCCCATTGGTCCCAACTGATCTAAGAGTGTCTAATGCAGCTTTCCAACCTGGTCACAGTAGGGATTTAAAACTACAGCACAACACTAGGCGTGTGAAGGGCCAGCAAAGGGCCTTGTGGGTGTGTTTTAAAATCATTAGCATATAATAATTATTTAAATGATTTGGCAGTGCCATGTATTCATAAATGCCAAGGGAAGCCAAATACCATCATTTTCCTTCAATTCGCAAGAGGCTGAATGTATCTCACTGGAGAAAGCATCTGAGCAAGAGAAAGAGCGCCCCATCTATTTTATGCTGTCTGGTCAAAAGTGTATGACATTGTTGCTACCTGTAGCATTGAATGAAAGGGAAGCCAGCAAGCATTTGGCCTCACTTGATAAAAAAAGTATCAAATAATAGCCAATCAGTGTTGAGCTAAATTGAGTGAGCTTAACTGTGAATGGTCCTGGCACACAGAAAAAAAGTTTCAGGGGAAGTCAGTTTGGATTTGGCTTCACACCATTCAAATCAAAAGCAACATGTAATTGACAGAAAAAAACTTGAATTGTTGCATCTCATTGTATCATTGTCCTCATAAAGTATAACCATATATCAGAACCATGGACAGCCACATCATATTTAGCTTATTTTGATTGGACTAAATTGTTTTTGGTATCTTTTATTTGTCACTGTATTAGACTAAGCATAGGTGATTTGATGATGTTGAAATGTTGAAGTTGAAACAGTGCTGGAATCATGGAGGCAGGTCCTGTTTTCTTTGTGACTTGAGGTAACTCTCTGTGGTTCTAAATCAACAGTTGTTTAGTAGTCAGAAAATGTCGATGCTGTAGGTTATGTAACTATTTCGTTACATGCAATTTGCTTTGTGGACCTCATTGGACAGAGGTTGTGCTCTGGTTTTATGATGAAACAAAGTTGTGGTTGAGTTTATTCTATGTCTGTGTCTTTTTATTTTCTTGGCCTTAGGCCAATATATCACAGTGGCAAGGCATATGAACTAACAGGTTATAGAGCAAACAAGGCAGTTATCACAACAGATTGTAATAGGGTTTTCTTCTGTCTTGACTTCCCCAATGATTTTACCCACGCAGTGCTACTTGACTTGGACTGAAAATGCATATATAGGTTAGGGTCTACATGCTACCAATGTTTTGAATATATCTTTTCCAATGTTCCTTCCCTTTACACATAGACTGTTGTCTTGTCATTTTAAAGTGCCCTGTCAAGCGGGCTAATGGCTTCAACCACAGTACCGCCACATAATGAAGCATAAACAAAACATGCCAGCCGCAGGTGTCCCTTATCCCATTCTTACTGCTTTGTGTATAATTTATTCATGCCTGCAGGTGGTGGTGGTCAGAGACAGGAAAGAAAAAAACATGTTGGAGCTCTCTATAGTAACTCCTCTCATGATCAAAAAAGTATTTTGCCAAGGAAATCAGCTTAAAATACAATGCTACAATTTATGGGTAAATGATAATGTGGACATAGAAAGCTTGAGAGACAGTGAACGTCTTATCTCTCTATTTGATAAAATATTGTGTTTTCACAATGGTATAGTTGCTTGATATTATCATACAGTGTGTGATTAGTGTCCCTTGCATTGATATGTGGGAATGTGGTGAAGTCATATTATGCTTGGAAGGAACTAATTTGGTGATTTTCCTGAATTATAGTCAAATTCCTTAGCCATGTACTATACGACATACTTATTAATCCCAATTGCCCATTAACTAGCTACAACAAGGATCATCTGTAAATAATCAGCTCTCTGACTACCTTCAGGAGGGAAAATGACGTCTGAACTGAATAAAATAGGCCTACTCCACAGCTCTCTGATCTTATCTTGGCCTCTTAATATGGGAGCAGCTGCTGCAGGTGCTATCCCGGCATTACCTTCATTCTGAAGAGGGAATCATGGTAAAGGATTGCTGTGGTCAGGTTCCAGTAATTGACTTACAAATGATGATGATGATGAGGATGAGTGGCTCCTGGCTAAAAATAAGACGGATCTACTTCCCAGGGTCATCATCACACCCAGTTAGTGAGAGAGAGTTAGTTGGAGAGTTAGTACATTTACATTTGACATTTTAGTCATTTAGCAGAGGCTTTTATCCAGAGAGACTTACTGTTGGTGCATTCATCTTAACGTAACTAGATAAGACAACCACATATCACATTCATAGTAAGTAAAACCGTTTCCCAATGAAGCTGCTATCATTTGTAGTAACTCTACAAGAAGAAAGAGTGGAAGGGGGGGGGGGGGGGGGGGTATGGGGCAATGAGTATTATAAACTCAAACATTAATGCTGGCTGATATTGATGAAAAGTGGAAAATATCCATCAATATAAAACCCAAATGGGATCCCTCTCCTCAAACATGCAAATGTTATTCTGTTAACAGCTGGAATCAAACATCTGTCTGTGAAGTCAAATGCCAAGGGAACAGATGCTCCTACTGCCATTTCTGTTTGTTATTGGAGTTTGAAGTGCCCTTGGGCTAAACATGTACTGGAAAGGTATGCCTTTCATTGCATGTTGCATGACATGGGATTTCACTGTAACTCTGTTGAGAGACAGGTAGTGTACAGCAGGATTGGAACATTTGTGTGTCTTTCAGATGCATGGAAAAACGATACAGAACATTACTGTAAAATACATTACCTGTATTTTTCCTGTACTCATGTGAATGAGATGGAAACTGTATACTGCATGTTAAATAAAACTATGGAATATCATCGAATAATATACATGTAGCATAATACAAGACAGAGAGGGTATAAAGTTGACATGCCAAAATGATCAGCTACTGAAACATTTTTCTCATCATCCAAACCAAAACTAAATAATTAGGCTGAGAGATAGCCTGCAATCTACTTTCTATGACCTATTATTGATTATGCTATGATTTCTACACAAGTATGAAAGTAATTATTGATCTCAAACCCCGCATCGTTAGATCTACAGTATAATGTATTTATGCTAAGATGGGTAGTAGGAAGAGTGGTTGACATAATCATCCTGCACTATGGTCAAGCAATCACAATACAAACTGCACAGGAACATTATTAGATAATTACCCTGACCTCCAACAGGTTTTTTTTGTATATGAAGCCTCTAAACAAAGGTAGCCAGAAGGAAAGTTAGCGGTAACATCATCAGAAACAATGGCAAATCTATCAGGGGAACCTGCTTCAAACATTGCTATTATTCCTCCGTTGAAACAAAGAGATGTTTTTTCTAAGAAACACCACGAGCCTGTCTTGTTTAGGGGTCCAACAGTGGCTTTTGGGAGTCAAAGTCTCTCTTGACTTTTGCAGCACATACATGTACTAGTGTTCAATGTGCTTGATAACAAGTGTGGTAATAAGCTAGCTAGTCTGACAATGTTAGCATTTAGATAACTACTAAGCTATGTTACCTAGCATAACAAGGTCTTGTATTATGGTCACTGCCAGCTAACCAGCTTAGTAGCTTAGTTATCTAGCTAGCTACCTATGTTGGCTTTTGTGATTGTAGATTTAGACCTCAATTGCAGATACACTTCGTTCACTCAGTGCTTTCACACAACATGTAGGAGAAATATAGAAGTACACCATGACAGCATTTGATGATTCAGACACTTTATATCAGGTGGTTTGTATGGTTCTCACAGTAAAAGATGGGAAGGAATAGAGATAGACAGAGTGATAGAGGGAGTGACAGAGATAAAGGGAGATGGTGATTTTGAGGAGTTCTCCTGCAGCTTTATTCATACCTGCACGCTCTCTGTGGCAGCATGTTCGGCTGGGGTCGTTTGTTGCTCGACGGGAGTATTTGGGAATGATTAATTGCTCTGTCTTGTGAATGGAGCTATTCAAAACAGCGGGATCCTCTGCATATGTAAATACAAGCAGTCTCAGCGCAGCACCGTGGAGCAGGATTAACAAAACGACTCTGCTCTCAGATTCAGACCAATTCACCAATCTTTTCTATTATCCCTGACAACCCACAGACGTGAGGGAAATCCAACATATCTTTTATCCCCCTCAAATCCACTGTACTTAAGATACTGAAGACTACATGTTGTGATGTTTCCCTTTGTTATCTTCCATCACTTTTATATGTCAATTTCAGTGAAATAAAAATGACACATTTGCATCAATGATTTGATACTTGAATTCGAAACAAGCGTATAATGATTTCTCAAATTAGTGCTTATGTGATTATGAATCGTGTGTAAATCAATTTTCACTGGGTGATCTTCACTGAGCAAACAGTGAGAAAACAGGCACTAGAGGCGTAAGAAAGACTGATTCATTGTTGGCAGTGTTGTAGTTCTTGAGTCCAGGACTCTGGATTTTTGGACTTAAGTTATGATTTCTCTTACTCGTGACTCCACTCGGACTCGACCAGTGATGACTTTGTTGTTGGAAAGTCTCTCAGCCTTGCTTAATTCAACATGCTAGGTACAATAGCTACTGAATTACTATAGCTGACTAATGTGCAAGACTATACAAGGATAGGTTAGGTTTAGGTTTAAGTAATGTAGGTTCAAAGATTGTTGGAATGCAGCTTTTAGTACTATCAAGGGACTCGTGACTTGACTTGGGACTTGAGCATAAAGGACTTGGACTTGAACGCTAGGGACTTGGGATTCCACTTGGATCTCGAGGTTAGTGACTTGACTACTTCACTGATGGTTGGTCTTTATATAGCAAATATTTACATTTCCTGAAACTGCGTCCTCAAGTGGCAGTAGGCCATACTGGCAGGGTTCGTAATCTGCGAGTGGCTACAGTTCAAATCCAGGCCTGTTTTTGTTTTCTAACCTTACCTAACCCATACCTTGGCCACTTGCTAGCAGGCCTAAACAATAAAATAACACTAAACATAACCCTTAACTATAACATGAGCCACACCCTATCATCCCTAAACTTACCCTAACACTTAGCATAACATTTTTTCACAATGTCACGCTATATGTTTACTACTGAAAATTAGTAATTTTCGCTATAGCCATGCATATTGTTGGACTAATAGGGGAGAAAACTATGCCATTAAACATTGTGATTCAGAATCTTAATTAGAGTCATACTGTAAGTTATGACTGCAGTATTTTGTACAGTTGCAGTCTATACATTAATCCTAACTGCATTTAGTACTCTTACCATGCTCTTTGTATACAGAGTCCACCTCTTCCTTAAGTATGAATTAAGGGCTTTCTTTATTCCCTTAATAGCCCATTAATTTCTCCTCTATGTGTGCCTTGGGATACACATCACTCCAACAATTATTCACTTGGACTAAATATCACCAATCTCACTTGATGAATTCCCAAATAAAGATCATTTTCAAGATTTACCTGAACCACTGGGAAATAGCTTTTATTCATTCAGCACACTCTTTTACCTTTACATTGTCAGTAAACATGATTTAGGATATACACTGTTTCTTCACAGTACAAGAAGTTTAGGATGTCCTTCAAGGTGTAAATTATAGAGCTACAGTACACTTTTTCCTTCCTCAGTGACCTTTTCAGATTCTCTCAGAAAGAACAGATACCTCCCAGTGGTAAGAGATAACAACTATATTTTTTTCATTTAGGTTTTTATTCTTCCTTGTATATTCTTCTGACATCTATACATCTTCTTGGCATTTGGAAAGGTCGGACATGTGTTGAACATCATATCTATTAATGTGAAACTTCTTTGTTGATGTGGAAAAATATGGCTGATGTGTTCTCTTTCCTAACAGTCAATCAATGCACAGCGAACATTAAGAATTCGTTTTAATAATTTGGCAATAGCAAATAGTATTTTTGAAATAACTTGAAAAGACTTTGAGTTTGACTAAATTAACTTGATTCATTAGCTGCGGTACAGGTTGATAATATAACATAATATGGTGCCAATATGCATTTCCCAGAACTTTTCCAATCATACGTTTCAAGAAGATGGGAATGAAATCAGATGATTTGTTAGACTCGTGAAATAAGCATACACACACATATATCACACATTCTCTTTAATTTGGCAGTCAAGCAGTCATTAGTAATGCACCTCTATTTAGTATTACACCCTGTTATTGATTGCCAGCCTCGTGTTAACTTGCTCAGTCCATACACTGTAAACCTGACTTAGTTAGCTTCTCTCTAGAGTGTCCCGACTTCAGCTGTGTGCACTTAATGCATTATCTTCCCACAGCTCCATCTCTCATGCACTGCTTCACCCCAGGAGCCTGAACCAAATGCATAATTTAAAAAGTCCTTAATCTGCGATGGCATTCCTATTTGGTCACCAGCAAACTGCATTTTATGGTGTCAGCTTTCCTCAACAAAGGTCAATAGCCTTTTTTTAACCAGAAATGATACAGCAGCAACATGTTTCTGTGAGGTCCAGGTAACGCTGCTCCATTGGGATTTACCATTCCCTGTTCAGCTCTATAATCTATACTTTACACTTACTGTGTGCTCTTCAAAAGAGCCTAAGTAGATATGTGACACTTCGTCAACAATTATCTATGTGCATGTATTTTCACAAGTGCTTAATGTGTGTGTTTGCCTGCCACATCACATGTGCCACTGCACCCGGTGAGAAGGGTGTGCCCTCTGAGTAGAATATGCTAATCAAATATAACCTTGATTTTCAGAAGCATGTAGCCCCTCCTCAAACTATGAGTGGCAAAGGGACAAGTCAGGGTCAGTGACATCATTGTGCAAGGTGCAGTCTTGGCTCCAGACATGCTCAAAGCTATTCCACCAAAACATAAGTCGTTGCCTATAAATCTGGTGGGACTCCATGGACCTTTGGGAACATTGTGCAGGACTGCACTGAAAGGACATCTCATGACACACAAACTCCATCACTGAGAGAATAAAAAAAGACATCACCTCCCAACAAGCCAGTGATAAAGGGTTTCTGGGCACGGGGTAAAATTAAGACTCTGTAACAAGGTCCCGGGCTCCTCGTCTGACAACCATTTTCTTTGATATTTATCATCTCTCCATGCCATTGGCTATTACGCGTGAACTCGCTGTCTCTTGGCAGGCCACAAATTTATTGGTTCTTCATTATTAGGGGATTGCAAGGAAAGAAGGGAAAGGCACTATGGTTTTCTGAGGATGTTACGATTGCCTCCTAGATTATGCCACTTGACAGGTTTGTCATCGCTGTGCACTGATGTGCTCTGTAGAGTGCTCTGATATCATTAGCTTCATTGCTCCTAATGTCTCCCCTCAGCTGGAAGACAGGTCATATATTGTGCAAATAGGTGGACAAAAGCCACGAGCCAGAGATTACGGAAGTAAGCATACAGAAAATAGTAGGTACAGTGTTTAGTGTATATTTTGAATTGCTTTTGTTTTAGATAACAATGACAATTGATAATGTCATAACAGCAATAATGCAATTTGTAAATATATGTCAACAATATATACTGAAAAAAATATAAACACAACATGGAAAGTGTTGGTTCAATGTTTCATGAGCTGAAATAAAAGGTCCCAGAAATGTTCCATAAGCATCAAATATTATTTATTTCAAATTTTGTGCACAAATTTAATGACATCCCTGTTAGTGAGCATTTCTCCTTTGCCAATATAATCCATCCACCTGACAGGTGTGGCATATCAAGAAGCTGATTAAATAGCATGATCATTACACAGGTGCATCTTGTGCTGGGGACAGTAAAAGGCCACTCTAAAATGTGCAGTTTTGTCACACAACCCAATGCTACAGATGTCTCAAGTTTTGGATGTAGCGTGCAATTGGCATGCTGACTGAATTAATGTCCACCAGAGCTGCTGCCATTGAATTGAATGTTCATTTCTCTACCATAAGCCGTTTTAGAATATTTGGCCATATGTCCAAACGGCCACACAACAGCAGACCAGCTCAGTAACTTCACATCCAGCTTCTTCACCTGCGGAATCGTCTGAGACGAGGAGTAGTTCTGTCTGTAATAAAGCCCTTTTAATTTCACCTTTATTTAACCAGGTAGGCCAGTTGAGAACAAGTTCTCATTTGCAACTGCGACCTGCCCAAGATAAAAGTAAAGCAGTGCGACAAAAACAAACACAGAGTTACACATAAACAAACGTACAGTCAATAACGCAATAGATCAAATCTATGTATAGTGTGTGCAAATGTAGAAGAGTAGAGAGATACAGTATACACGGGACAAGAGAGGGGACAAAGACGTCTGACTGCTACGCCATCTTGGATTCTTGATTGGCTGGGCCTGGCTCCCAAGTGGGTGGGCCTGTGCCCTCACAGGTCCACCCATGGCTGTGCCCCTGCTCAGTCATGTGAAATCCATAGATAATTCATTTCAATTGACTGATTTCCTTATATGAACTGTAACTCAGTAAAATCGTTTAAATTATTGCATGTTGTGTTTCTATTTTTGTTCAGTATACAATTTGTAATATGTAATAATAATCAATTCAAATAATACATTTAGTTTGTTTAGCGCTTTTCATTACAGTGTTATCTCGAAGCTCTAAATAGGTGAAAATAAACATAATAATAATAAAATTAAAATAAAAGAAAAAACAACACACATTTAGAATATAGGCAGGTAATAGCAACAGTAGTTGTGCTAAAAGTACTTTTCAGGTTAGGACTATGAGAAAGATAGTCTGTTGAAATATGTTTTAAGGTTCGGCCATTTCCTAGTCTCCGATTGAAGGAGCGCCTCCCAGATGGTCAGGGAGTGCATTCTATAGGTGAGGGGCAAGGGAGCAGAAAGCTCAGTCCCCCATAATACGGAGACGTGTATGTACGAGTACTGTACTTCATAACTCTTCATGTGAATTAAGGTTCTCATGTTTTCAGTGTTTCCTTTTCTAAAAATTAATATGTCATCATCTTAGTAACTTGAAACAGTATTTCCCCGGATGGGAGATAAAAGGTTAACTGGTTTGACATTTTGCCACTTAGCTGATAAAAGGGTGTTGCGGCAAAGTCTTGTCAAAAACAAGTATCTGACCTTCATATTTTCACATTTAAATCAGTCTGTGTTTCCGCCATGAACCCTGCCAGAGTGCTAAGAGCTAATGGCATCTTCCTCAATTCATGCCAACTCCCATTGCTCTGCTCTGACAGTTACATACTACATCTGAGCAAGCTAAAAGTCAGCAACCCCAGGACCACAGACAGTTTGCGGGAGGATATAGCACATCATCATTCAATTGTAGAAATAATATGAGTTGCTGTAACAGAGGTACAAACAGCATGAGGATGTACAGTATCTGCCGCAGTCATTTATTATACTATAGTACATAGTATAGTACTTGATGATATCCCCGCATAAATCTCTCAGCGCCTACGATACATGGCAACTCATGGACATTTCAAACATATATCATCGCTAGTCCCCATAGAATCTCAGCGATATTGACAAGCTTTATGCATAAGCCTCTGAAGCCATAATAGGGTGAGAGCTGTCAGAGTTGGTGAAGACAGTCAGAGGAGCAAATGGAGGTGAAAGCATTAAGTTCCGGGGATGATTTGTGGGTGCAGGACATATGGACATGATGGCTCTTAGAACTAAGCTGCATAAAATAGGTCAAGTACTCGTTATGTAATGAGCCATGCTAAATCAGTTCAGGTTTTCCTCTATCAGAACAGCAGGAATTGCAAGAAGGCACCCTCAATGAAGAGTCCAGAGTGTATTATGACTGACATTGAGCACAATGTTTCAGGTACCTTAAGATAATATCACATGTGCTTTTTAAACTCTGAATAGTCATCTGAAAAGTTCACCAATACAGTGGGGCAAAAAAGTATTTAGTGAAGCCACCAATTGTGCAAGTTCTCCCACTTAAAAAGATGAGAGAGGCCTGTAATTCTCATCATAGGTACACTTCAACTATGACAGACAAAATGAGAAAAAAAATCTAGAAAATCACATTGTAGGATTTTTAATGAATTTATTTGCAAATTATGGTGGAAAATAAGTATTTGGTCAATAACAAAAGTTTATCTCAATACTTTGTTATATACCCTTTGTTGGTAATGACAGGGGTCAAATGTTTTCTGTAAGTCTTCACAAGGTTTTCACACACTGTTACTGGTATTTTGGCCCATTCCTCCATGCAGATCTCCTCTAGAGCAGTGATGTTTTGGGGCTGTTGCTGGGCAACACGGACTTTCAACTCCCTCCAAAGATTTTCTATGGGGTTGAGATCTGGAGACTGGCTAGGCCACTCCAGGACCTTGAAATGCTTCTTACGAAGCCACTACTTCGTTGCCCGGGCGGGGAGTTTGGGATCATTGTCATGCTGAAAGACCCAGCCACGTTTCATCTTCAATGCCCTTGCTGATGGAAGGAGGTTTTCACTCAAAGTCTCACGATACATGGCCCCATTCATTCTTTACTTTACACGGATCAGTCGTCCTGGTCCCTTTGCAGAAAAACAACCCAAAAGCATGATGTTTCCACCCTCATGCTTCACAGTAGGTATGGTGTTCTTTGGAGGCACTCAGCATTCTTTGTCCTCCAAACACGACGAGTTGAGTTTTTACCAAAAAGTTATATTTTGGTTTCATCTGACCATATGACATTCTCCCAATCTTCTTCTGGATCATCCAAATGCTCTCTAGAAAACTTCAGACGGGCCTGGACATGTACTGGCTTAAGCAGGGGGACACGTCTGGCACTGCAGGATTTGAGTCCCTGGCGGCGTAGTGTGTTACTGATGGTAGGCTTTGTTACTTTGGTCCCAGCTCTCTTTAGGTCATTCACTAGGTCCCCCCGTGTGGTTCTGGGATTTTTGCTCACTGTTCTTGTGATCATTTTGACCCCACAGGGTGAGATCTTGCGTGGAGCCCCAGATCGAGGGAGATTATCAGTGGTCTTGTATGTCTTCCATTTCCTAATAATTGCTCCCACAGTTGATTTCTTCAAACCAAGCTGCTTACCTATTGCAGATTAAGTCATCCCAGCCTGGTGCAGGTCTACAATTTTGTTTCTGGTGTCCTTTGACAGCTCTTTGGTCAAGGCCATAGTGGAGTTTGGAGTGTGACTGTTTGAGGTTGTGGACAGGTGTCTTTTGTACTGATAACAAGTTCAAACAGGTGCCATTAATACAGGTAACGAGTGGAGGACAGAGGAGCCTCTTAAAGAAGAAGTTACAGGTCTGTGAGAGCCAGAAATCTTGCTTGTTTGTAGGTGACCAAATACTTATTTTCCACCATAATTTGCAAATAAATTCATTACAAATCCTACAATGTAATTTTCTGATTTTTTTTTTTAGTTGAAGTGTACCTATGATGAAAATTACAGGCCTCTCTCATCTTTTTAAGTGGGAGAACTTGCACAATTGGTGGCTGACTAAATACTTTTTCGCCCCACTGTATATGCCAGAGACCAACAGTACTGGTATAATTTACAATGTGAACAGAACTGAATAGCAATTGCTGGTCACACTGGTCAGTCCATAACTCTGAGTTTAGTTTCTTCTACTGAAAGCTATACTACATTCACAGGCCACTACCATATACCCTAGTAACCCATCTCCACTTGTAAATGTCTGTCAAAAGGTGTAGTATGTTGTTGCAAACTTTCTCAGTGCAGTGTGTTTCAAGAAACATTAGACGACCAGGTAGAATACATTCCAGGCCCTCTGTTGGCGTCCATTACCTTGACTAAGCGATCACACATCCGGGCCCCCCTCTCTAGTGAATCTGCTGGCATGATTCTGTGAAGCTGATGGAAAGTCCAAGATAAGGATCCGCTGAAGCGAGAAGAAACGGCTGTCGAGAATCTGGTGAGGGAAATTAAACCAATTGAGGAAGTGGCTATTTTTCTGGGCCCAACGTGAGTTATAGGCCAAGACTGGGTGTATATTTTTGTTAGGATGGAGAACGGAGTTGAAATGAGAGAATATTGCTGAAAGAGCGTCGCTCGCATTCAGCCACAGACAAAAGCTGGAAATGAAATAACTTCCTTTCCTCAGGAAAACACAGCAGCTCCTGACAGAATAATAGCAGTTGAGGAGAGGGAGAGAGTCCGGCAGCGTTGGCCCACAAACACAGGAAACTCCAGTCGCCTGCCCGACTTGTTAAAAGCTAACGGACACACGCACTCCCAAACAGGCGGAGAGACTCAAACACATGCGTACTCGCACAGGCGTACAAACAGTAGTACATAGAACAGTTTGTCAAGAGACCTATTCTGCCATCATGGATCAGACACCCACACCTTTAAATATTAAAACAACAATGAATCCTTGATTTTCTGCAACACAATGGCTACTGTAACCTTTAGCTGTGGAAGAAAATGGAGAGGTAGCCTAAGCATAATTTAGAAGTGTCTTTCATTCATATGGAAAATAGGTGTTGTATTTGCTGGGACAACCAATAACTTGCATTTTCTTACACTGTGCCATTTCTCTTTAACCTTTACTTTCACACACTCACTGCTAAGGCCAGGATCTCCGGAGTCGGGTTCCTATTAGGAAAATAGGGACTGATAAATCTTTGGCACATCTTTAATGAGGACTCTGCAGCCGAAGGTGTTAATTAAGAAAGGTTAACCAAGAAGTGCGTTGTTATCGCTGCAAATCTCGCTTCATTGCTTTAGCCTTGGTGACGTAATGTGTATCTGAACAAGGATACCGTGTGGTTGTCTCTATTTTTAATGCCAATAGGCTGCCCTATATGCTCCTGCCATTGCTGTGCGTAGTAACACAAACAAATCCATTTTTGTGTACGTTTTTTTTTAAAGTAGCTATGAAACATTCTGCACCTTAAGAGTTAAATATATATATATATATATATATATATATATATTAGGTGTGTTCAAACAAAAGTTTGGACACCTACTCATTCAAGGGTTTTTCCTTTATTTTTTACATTGTAAAACAATAGTAAACACATCAAAACTATAAAACAACACATATGGAATCATGTAGTATCCAAAAAAGTGTTAAACAAATAAAAATATATTTGAGATTTGAGATTCTTCAAAGTAGCCACCCTTTGCCTTGATGACAGCTTTGCATTCTTTCAACCAGCTTCATGAGGTGAGTCACCTGGGATGCTTCTCCAAGGAGTTCCCACATATGCTGAGCACTTGTTGACTGCTTTTCGTTCACTCTGCTGTCCAACTTTTCCCAAACCATCTCAATTGGGTTGAGGTCGGGTGATTGTGGAGACCAGGTCATTTGATGCAACACTCCATCTGTAACGGCTTTCTTCTGTAGACGAAGGATCGGACCAAAGCGCAGCGTGGTTAGTGTTCAACATGTTTAATAAAAGACAATAAACGTGAACACTACAAAATACCAAAACAACAAATGTGAAAAATCTAAACATACCTATCTGGTGCTTAGACACAAAGACAGAAGACAGGAAACAACCACCCACCAAACCCAACACAAAACAGGCTACCTAAATATGGTTCCCAATCAGAGACAATGACTAACACCTGCCTCTGATTGAGAACCATATCAGGCCAAACATAGAAACGGGAATACTAGACACACAACATAGAATGCCCACTCAGCTCACGTCCTGACCCACACTAAAACAAAGAAAACACAAAAGAACTATGGTCAGAACGTGACACCATCACTCTCTTTCTTGGTCAAATAGCCCTCACACAGCCTGAAAGTGTATTTTGGGTCATTGCCCTGTTGAAAAACTAATTATAGTCCCACTAAGTGCAAACCAGATGGGATGGCGTATAGTTGCAGAATGTTATGGTAGCCAAGCTGGTTAAGTGTGCCTTGAATTCTAAATAAATCACAGACAGTGTCACCAGCAAAACACCCCCACACCATCACACCTCTTCCTCCATGCATCACGGTGGGTACCACACGTGGAGATCATCCGTTCACCTACTCTGCGTCTCACAATGACATGGCGGTCTGAACCAAAAATCTCAAATTTGGAGTCATCAGACCAAAGGAAAGGCAAGTCTCTTCTTATTATTGGTGTCTGATTCACAAAGTCTCCTCTGAACAGTTGATGTTGAGATGTGGCTGTTACTTGAACTCTGTGAGTTACAATCTGACGTGCAGTTAATTGTCGATTTCTGAGGCTAGTAACTCTAATGAACTTATCCTCTGCTGCAGAGGTAACTCTGGGTTGTCCTTTCCTGTAGCGAACTGAGAGCCAGTTTCATCACAGCGCTTGATGGTTTTTCCGTATGCACCTGAAGAAACTTTCAAAATTCTTGACTGACCGTCATGTCTTAAAGTAATGATGGATTGTAATTTCTCTTTGCTTATTTGAGCTGTTCCTGCCATAATATGGACTTGGTCTTTTACCAAGTTGGGCTATCTTCTGTATACCACCCCTACATTGTCACAACACAACTGATTGGTTCAAACACATTAAGAAGGAAATACATTTCACAAATTAACTTTTAACAAGACACACCTGCTAATTGAAATGCATTCCAGTTGAGAAGCTAATGAAGGTGGTCACTGAATTATCATCTTAAACATCATGTTAACCTATTTATGTTAATCACTGTGTTAACATTAGCATATTGATTATATCATTCTACTGTACAATGGACACACTTAAAAACAAATATTATGCAATTAGTTTATTGATTGCCAACATGTCTTTTTATGTTTAAGAAGTCGTTCACTTGTTTGACTTAATAAAGCGTTGGTATTCACAATCAGAAGCTCTGTTATTTCAGTAAAGAGTAACACAAACATGAAATTCTGCGTAACTATGATGAAGCTTTCACATAGGTGTCTGTTTGTGTGTTGAACGCTAAGAGGTAGGTCTTCTTCAGATGCAGTCTTTAAAAGCTTTTCAATCAACTAAATGATTATTCCCTTGTAATATGTTAATACAGGCCTGATATATCAGTATAGTAAAACTTAATTACCGTATGTTTGGCAGTCGTGTAGGATGATGTACTTGAAGTTGATAACTAGGATTATTAAAATGTCCTGACTTAATTACGGAAAACTTTGTTTCCAACGCTATATCTAATCATGACCTTTTGGATTTTTTGCTTAACTTAATGCCCCACCGTAGACTTACCAAGTATTGAATAAGCTCTCAAGTAAAACATATGTCATGCTTCACATTGACTGCAATTGGTAAAATTGCACTTTCCTTGTCTATTGCAATCAGGACTATGACACAATATGTTAGTACCTAGACAATGTAATGTTGGCTAGCTAACCTACCATTTTTTTTTAACTATGTTTGCTAAGTTCTTAAAGTTACTTCCTGAATAGTAAGCAACATTTGTTTAAAACTCAATTGAGTTGTCAACATAACTTTCACAATTATCAATAGCTATTTCCAGAGTTCTTAGCATACACTATAAAGCAGCTCATAGGTGCAGATGTAAATGTTAATTACTAGTACAGGAATTCACCAAACAACTCTGTTACAGTATAGCTTAACAATGTCTTTATGGGATAGGCCTACATGGTTTGTTTTCCCTGAGTGTTGGCTGTGCCTTTGGTTATTTTAATGCAGACTTTATCTTTAATTGAAATATACACATAAAGGCTAACACCACACCAAAGAAGTAGTTCAGATCTTGGGAGAGTCAAAAGGGTCCAGGTAATAGTTTGCAATGTTAGGGGTGCATGCGGATTATTTTAGATACTCTATCTTTACATTCCTTCCCTGTTTATTGTTTAAACTGGACAATGAGGTATAATTGCAGTGTTATTAGTCTCTGATGTTAAACCTTGACCTGTGTGGGTTATCTTCTACTATACTTAGTTTTCCTTTTCCCGTTAATCAATTGTCTGGTAATCTCTGACTCCAGGTTACAATTGTGAGAAACAATATCCATTACAGAATAGCCATTCAATAGCGTAACCCACAGTGCTTTTTCTCATATGAAGAAATGAAGCGATAATACACAGAGGGTCCATTCAAATAGGTACAATTTAAGCTTGTAATGTTGAGCTTACTATACCCAATCTAGGTAAGGGTAATGCATTTTAATGTGCAGACTAATGATGAAAACAAAACCAAAGAAATATGAGCAGCACACTTTTCTGACAGAATCCACCATGACTGTATTACTAATTAGTGTGTTTTGCATTGGGGGCCTCAATCGCAAGTGCTCACCTGACAACACTGATTAATGCACAACTTTGAAGACATTTGATTTCATTATCTTAATAGTCAGTGGATAACAATTACATGTGTCCCGTTCACTATACCATATGTCCTTTAGAACATTTAACATGTATTATCATTTAACAATGTGTATTATAGGGCTGTTTTGTGTATTTTCTCAGAACATACAGTTTAGGGGTAACATTGGACAGACAGCCATGTTCAATTGTAATCAGTGACAACACCTACCTATGACAATGGTGTCGACCACATACAGTGAAATAATCATTACAAATGATCATGTACTTTTCTTGTTTATCCTTCTACTCCGTACTGACTCTCAATGTCCCATCACTTTGATTCAACCTGTTAATTGGAATGAAAAGTCTCTTTGCATCACATATCCTGTACAGTGATTAGCTGTTAACACGGTTAAGAGGATCACTTAAAGCCTAATGTAATCCATTAACTCCAGGATGCCATGGTTCAAGTTCCGGTCAAGTCGTACACATATAATATGCCCTTTTGGAAATCACATTGAAAGACTTAATGTGTGCCAGGTACTGATATACCCAATAGCTAATTGTAAAGCTTCTACAGACTGATTTGTAATATGTATTTATCATAATAATCTGTTTTGCTACAATACTAACCACTAGAACAATGTTATTATTATTATTCCACAGGGTTCTTTCACAGTTTTAGAGGGATGCACACTGTATGTCTGTATATTTATCAAATCAAATCAAATCGGAGCGTGCTACATGTGCTACACGTGCTCCGAATACAACAGACCTTACAGTGAAATGCTTACTTACAGGCTCTAACCAATAGTGCAAAAAAGATGTTAGGTGAACAATAGGTAAGTAAAGAAATAAAACAACAGTTAAAAGGCAGGCTATATACAGCAGCGAGGCTATAGAAGTAGCAAGGCTACATACAGACACCGGTTAGTCAGGCTGATTGAGGTAGTATGTACATGTAGATATGGTTAAAGTGACTAAGCATATATGTTGAACAGAGAGCGTAAAAGAGGGGTTGGCAGGTGGTGGGTGGTGGGACACAATGCAGATATCCCGGTTAGCCAATGTGTGGGAGCACTCGTTGGTTGGCCCAATTGAGGTAGTATGTACATGAATGTATAGTTAAAGTGACTATGCATATACGCTAAACAGAGAATAGCAGCAGCGTAAAAGAGGGGTTGGGGCGGCACACAATGCAAATAGTCCGGGTAGCCATTTGATTACCTGTTCAGGAGTCTTATGGCTTGGGGGTAAAAACTGTTGAGAAGCCTTTTTTGTCCTAGACTTGGCACTCCGGTATCGCTTGCCATGCGGTAGTAGAGAGAACAGTCAATGACTGGGGTGGCTGGGGTCTTTGACAATTTTTAGGGCCTTCCTCTAACACTGCCTGGTATAGAGGTCCTGGATGGCAGGCAGCTTAGACCCAGTGATGTACTGGGCCATACGCACTACCCTCTGTAGTGCCTTGCGGTCATAGGCCGCGCAATTGCCGTACCAGGCAGTGATGCAACCAGGATCCTCTCGATGTTGCAGCTGTAGAAAATTTTGAGGATCTCAGGACCCATCCCAAATCTTTTTAGTTACCTGGGGGGGAATAGGCTTTGTCGTGCCCTCTACATGACTGTCTTGGTGTGTTTGGACCATTCTAGTTTGTTGTTGATGTGGACACCAAGGAACTTCAAGCTCTCAACCTGCTCCACCACAGCCCCATCGATGAGAATGGGGGCGTGCTCGGTCCTCCTTTTCCTGTAGTCCACAATCATCTCCTTAGTCTTGGTTACGTTGAGCGATAGGTTATTATTCGGGCACCACCCGGCCAGGTCTCTGACCTACTCCCTATAGGCTGCCTCGTCGTTGTCGGTGATCAGGCCTACCACTGCAAACTTAATGATGGTGTTGGAATCATGCCTTGCCATGCAGTCGTGGGTGAATAGGGGGTACAGGAGGGGACTGAGCTCCCTGTGGAGCTCCAGTGTTGAGGATCAGCGTGGCAGATGTATTGCTACCTACCCTCACCACCTGTGGGCGGCCCGTCTGGAAGTCCAGGATCCAGTTGCAGAGGGAGGTGTTTAGTCCCAGGATCTTTAGCTTAGTGATGAGCTTTGAGGCTACAATTGTGTTGAACGCTGAGCTGTAGTCAATGTATAGCATTCTCACATAAGTGTTCCTTTTGTGCAGGTGGGAAAGGGCAGTGTGGAGTGCAACAGAAATTGCATCATCTCTGGATCTGTTTGGGCGGTATGCAAATTGGAGTGGGTCTAGGGTTTCTGGGACAATGGTGTTGATGTGAGCCATTACCAACCTTTCAAAGCCCTTCATGGCTACGGACTTGAGTGCTACGGGTCTGTAGTCATTTAGGCAGGTTGTCTTTGTGTTCTTGGGCACAGGGACTATGGTGGTCTGCTTGAAACATGTTGGTATTACAGACTCAATCAGGGACATGTTGAAAATGTCAGTGAAGACACCTGCCAGTTGGTCAGCACATGCCCGGAGCACAAATCCTGGTAATCCATCTGGCCCCGCAGCGTTGTGTATGTTGACCTGTTTAAAGGTCTTACTCACATCGGCTACGGAGAGCGTGATCACACAGTCGTCCGGAACAGCTGATGCTCTCATGCATGCCTCAGTGTTGCTTGCCTCGAAGCGAGCATAGAAGTGATTTAGCTCATCTGGTAGGCTCGTGTCACTGGGCAGCTCGCGGCTGTGCTTCCCTTTGTAGTCTGTAATAGTTTGCAAGCCCTGCCACATAATGAGTGTCAGAGCCGGTGTAGTATGATTCAATCTTAGCCCTGTATTGACGCTTTTCCTGTTTGATGGTTCTTGTAAACCTCCGGGTTAGAGTCCCACACCTTGAAAGCGGCAGCTCTACCCTTTAGCTCAGTGGGAATGTTGCCTGTAATCCATGGCTTCTGGTTGGGGTATGTATGTACAGTCACTGTGGGGACGACGTCCTCGATGCACTTATTGATAAAGCCAGTGACTGATGTGGTATACTCCTCAATGCCATCGGAAAAATCCCGGAACATGTTCCAGTCTATGATAGCAAAACATTCCTGTAGTTTAGCATCTTCTTCATCTGACCACTTTTTTTATAGACTGAGTCACTGGTGCTTCCTGCTTTAATTTTTGCTTTTAAGCAGGAATAAGGAGGATAGAGTTGTGGTCGGATATTCCAAATGGAGGGCGAGGGAGAGCTTTGTATGCGTCTCTGTGTGTGGAGTACAGGTGATCTAGAATTTTCTCCCCTCTGGTTGCACATTAACATGTTGATAGAGATTTGGTAGAACTGATTACAGTTTCCCCGCATTAAAGTCTCCGGCCACTAGGAGTGCCACCTCTGAGTGAGTGGTTTCCTGTTTGCTTATTTCCTTATACAGCAGACTGAGTGCGGTCTTAGTGCCAGCATCTGTCTGTGGTGGTAAATAAACAGCCACGAAAAGTATAGCTGAAAACTCTCTTGGCAAGTAGTGTGGCCAGCAATTTTTCACAATATACTCTAGAGACTTCCTTAGATTTCGTGCACCAGATGTTGTTTACAAATATGTACAGATCCCCCCCCTCGTCTTACGAGTTCTGTTCTGTCTTGCCGGTGCAGCGTATATCCCGCTAGCTGAATATCCATGTCATCATTCAGCCACGATTCAGTGAAACATAGGATATTACAGTTTTTGATATTCCGTTGGTACGATATTCGTGATCATACCTTGTATAATTTATTGTCCAATGATTGCACGTTGGCGAGTAGCATTGACGGTAACGGCAGCTTCCCAGTCGCCTTCTCCGGGTCCTGACCAAGCATCCGGCTCTTTGTCCTCTGTACCTGCGTCGCTTCCTCTTGCAAATAATGGGTATGTTGGCCCTGTGGAGTGTTTGGAGAATGTCTTGTGCGTCGTCCTTGTTGTAGAAAAAATCCTTGTCTAATCCGAGGTGAGTGATCGCTGTCCTGATATCCAGAAGCTCTTTTTTGCTGTAAGATACGGTTGCAGAAACATTATGTACAAAATAAGTTACAAATAACGCGGGAAAAAAACACATAATAGCACAATTGGTTGGGCAAAACTGCTGCCATTTCTTCCGGTGCCATTTTAAAACATGCAGCCATAGGTCATATGGAAACACTATTTGCCATTCGAGAATACTAAAAAGAGGACATTTTCATGTACAGTACGACAACATATTACATGACATGTTGAGATGCAAGAATGGTAGAGTCAAAGATTTGATTGAGTTATGTGTAAGGAAATCAGCCAACTGAATAAATGAATTAGGTCCTAATCTATGGATTTCACATGATTGGGATTACAGATATGCATCTGTTGGTCACAGAAAAACAAGGTAGGGGCGTGGATCAGAAAACCAGTCAGTATCTTGTGTGACCACCATTTGCCTCAAGCAGCACGACAAGTCTCCTTCGCATAGAGTTAATCAGCCTGTTGATTGAGGCCTGTGGAATGTTGTCCAACTTCTCTTCAATGGCTATGTGAAGATGCTGGATATTGGCGGGAACTGGAGCACTCTGTCGTGCAGGTCGATTGATAGCATCCCAAACATTCTCAATTGGTGACATGTTTGGTGAGTGTGCAGGCCATGGAAGAACTGGGACATTTACAGCTTCCAGGAATTGTGTACAGATCCTTACGACATGGGGCCGTGCATTATCCTGTTGAAACATGAGGTGACGGCGGCGGATGAATGTCACGATAATGGGCCTCAGGATCTCATTACATTATCTCTGTGCATTGAAATTGGCATCGATAAAATTAATTCTGTTCATTGTCCGTAGCTTATGCCTGCCCATACCATAATCCCACCACCACCATGGGGAACTCTGTTTACAACGTTGACATCAGCAAACAGGATGTTATACATGTTGTCTGCGGTTGTGAGGCGGATTGGACGTACTGTGAAATTAAATTATCTGGCAACAGCTCTGGTGGACATTCCTACAATTAGCATGCCAATTGCAATCTCCCTCAAAACTTGAGACATCTGTGTCATTGTGTTGTGTGACAAAACTGCACATTTTAGAGTGACCTTTTATTCCCCCAGCACAAGGTTCACCTGTGTAACGACCATGCTGTTTAATCAGATTCTTGGCACACCTGTCAGGTGAAAGGATTTTCTTTGCAAAGGAGAAATGCTCACTAACAAGGATATAAACAAATTTGTGTGTGTGGATATTGGATATTTTATTTCAGCTCATGAAACATGGGACTAACTCTTTACATATTGTATTTTTTTATTTTGTTCAGTGTATATGTGTGATATGAAAACTACTGTTCATCTTCTGAGACTGAAACCTGATCTGTCTAACGCACATACAGTGCCTTGCGGAAGTATTCGGCCCCCTTGAACTTTGCAACCTTTTGCCACATTTCAGGCTTCAAACATAAAGATATAAAACTGTATTTTTTTTGTGAAGAATCAACAACAAGTGGGACACAATCATGAAGTGGAACGACATTTATTGGATATTTCAAACTTTTTTAACAAATCAAAAACTGAAAAATTGGGCGTGCAAAATTATTCAGCCCCCTTAAGTTAATACTCTGTAGCGCCACCTTTTGCTGCGATTACAGCTGTAAGTCGCTTGGGGTATGTCTCTATCAGTTTTGCACATCGAGAGACTGAAATTTTTTCCCATTCCTTCTTGCAAAACAGCTCGAGCTCAGTGAGGTTGGATGGAGAGCATTTGTGAACAGCAGTTTTCTGTTCTTTCCACAGATTCTCGATTGGATTCAGGTCTGGACTTTGACTTGGCCATTCTAACACCTGGATATGTTTATTTTTGAACCATTCCATTGTAGATTTTGCTTTATGTTTTGGATCATTGTCTTGTTGGAAGACAAATCTCCGTCCCAGTCTCAGGTCTTTTGCAGACTCCATCAGGTTTTCTTCCAGAATGGTCCTGTATTTGGCTCCATCCATCTTCCCATCAATTTTAACCATCTTCCCTGTCCCTGCTGAAGAAAAGCAGGCCCAAACCATGATGCTGCCACCACCATGTTTGACAGTGGGGATGGTGTGTTCAGCTGTGTTGCTTTTACGCCAAACATAACGTTTTGCATTGTTGCCAAAAAGTTCAATTTTGGTTTCATCTGAGCAGAGCACCTTCTTCCACATGTTTGGTGTGTCTCCCAGGTGGCTTGTGGCAAACTTTAAACAACACTTTTTATGGATATCTTTAAGAAATGGCTTTCTTCTTGCCACTCTTCCATAAAGGCCAGATTTGTGCAATATACGACTGATTGTTGTCCTATGGACAGAGTCTCCCACCTCAGCTGTAGATCTCTGCAGTTCATCCAGAGTGATCATGGGCCTCTTGGCTGCATCTCTGATCAGTCTTCTCCTTGTATGAGCTGAAAGTTTAGAGGGACGGCCAGGTCTTGGTAGATATGCAGTGGTCTGATACTCCTTCCATTTCAATATCATCGCTTGCACAGTGCTCCTTGGGATGTTTAAAGCTTGGGAAATCTTTTTGTATCCAAATCCGGCTTTAAACTTCTTCACAACAGTATCTCGGACCTGCCTGGTGTGTTCCTTGTTCTTCATGATGCTCTCTGCGCTTTTAACGGACCTCTGAGACTATCACAGTGCAGGTGCATTTATACGGAGACTTGATTACACACAGGTGGATTGTATTTATCATCATTAGTCATTTAGGTCAACATTGGATCATTCGGAGATCCTCACTGAACTTCTGGAAAGAGTTTGCTGCACTGAAAGTAAAGGGGCTGAATAATTTTGCATGCCCAATTTTTCAGTTTTTGATTTGTTAAAAAAGTTTGAAATATCCAATAAATGTCGTTCCACTTCATGATGGTGTCCCACTTGTTGTTGATTCTTCACAAAAAAATACAGTTTTATATCTTTATGTTTGAAGCCTGAAATGTGGCAAAAGGTCGCAAAGTTCAAGGTGGCCGAATACTTTCGCAAGGCACTGTATGTATTTTTTGTATAACATGCGCATGAAACAGATTGATGATCTCAGGAATGTGCTTTTGGCACCTAATCAGACAACACAATGTAATACAATTTGTTCTGTTTTGAAATATAGTTGCATTTCCCTCACTTAACTGAGACACAAGTTACAATTTATGATCTTATAATCAAGGAATAAACATATTGTAACGATCTTCTTCATCTGAGGAACAGGAATGCAGAGCCGGCGCAGGATACCCTGGGCAAAAACGGCGTACCGAAGACCAAACACGCTGAGCTGGCACAACACACCCTGGCTGGATGCCCACTCTCGCATGGCACTTGCGGGGGGCTGGCCTATAGCGCTCCGGGCTGAGCACGCACTGGCGACACCGTGCGCTGCACCGCATAACACGGTGCCTGACCAGTACTACGCTTCTTCTGGTAAGCATGGGGAGTTAGCTCAGGTCTATCGCCTGACTCCGCCAATCTCCCCGTGTGCCAGCCCCCCAAAAATTGGGGGGCTGCCTCTCGTGCCTGTTGCGCTGCCTTACCTCATATCGCCGCCGCTCAGTTTTCGCTGCCTCCAGTTCTTCTTTGGGGTGCCGATATTCCCCAGCCTGTGCCCAGGGTCACTTGCTGTCCAATATCTCCTCCCAAGTCCAGGAATCCTGAACCCTCGGCTCCCTGTTACCACGCTGCTTTGTCCGTTTGTGGTGGGTAGTTCTGTAACGGCTGTTGGTGTAAGAAGGTGAGGACCAAGGTGCAGTGTGGTACGTGTTCATCATTATTTAATAGAACAGAACACTGAATGACAAAACGACGACGACGACGACGACGACGACGAGAACCACCGAAACAGTACTGTCTGGTGCAGACACAAAAACGGAAAGCAACTACCCACCACCCATAGCGGGAAAACAGGCTGCCTAAGTATGGTTCTCAATCAGAGACAACGATTGACAGCTGCCTCTGATTAGGAACCATACCAGGCCAAACACCTGGAAATATAACACACAGAACCAAAACATAGAATGCCCACCCCAACTCACGCCCTGACCAAACTAAAATAGAGACATAAAAAAGGAACTAAGGTCAGGACGTGACACATATAAAAACATCATATCCACCCTTTTGTGTATAGAATCCTTAAACAGGGAAGCCTCTTGTGACATCTCATAAAACCAGGAAGTGTTTTATTCTACCGCCATTCAATAGACCAGAATAAACTCCAAGGCACGGACATTACTGTTTATTCATGTATCAAACATGTAAGTGCATTTTAGGAGATGAGTTAGAATCCACATGAAAAAATGTGCTATTACTGATAAAGAACACACACTGTATTCAGTTTGACTACAACGTTGCTCTGAACCAGCAAAGGGATGTTGTGTGTATTTTGTATTTTATAATTTATCCATGGTGGCTTATATCTTAATTCACATCATTTTATTGATCAAATTCAGGGGAATATGCAGGGGAATAACATTTGTACTTGGAAATTATATACGTAGCTCTGATTATTAAAACTGTGGCAAAGTTTGCACCTTTTATTTCCAGTGGCAATAACACATAAAAAAGTATAGCAGACAGGTGAACTTAAGTCTTACCTAACACACCAGACATTATTATTAAGTGTACACTGAGAAAGATAAGCCAAATGATCAAATGTGACCTTGTTGTTTCATGAGGGAGCATTGGTCCTTTATATGGAACCAGTTCCCCTTTGTAAATGAATATTTGATCATCCAAATGCCAGTGCATGTTAAAATAGGTATACGTAATGAGGTTGACAATCTGAGTCCGTTCAACATTCCATCTGAGTATATTGCCACAAGTACACTGTACTGTACAAATCTGCAACACTATAAAGCCAATAGTTCAATTGTTATTTGTGTAGTTCTCTGACGACCATTAGATGCTCTGATGTTCAAATACCTTTGGTTCAATCATCCTCTGCTTATCCTAGCAGACTTTATGTTTACATGACTGCTTTTATTTTGTATAACCTGCTTTGAGTGGTTGCTTCCTTGATTCAACTTTTCTTTCCTGTAAGTATATCGTATGGTTACCAAACACGAGGGAGTGATGCTGCTATATAGGAGTCAATGTGAATGGCAAATTAATATGTCCTACCTTGATATGAAAGAAGTGGAGATTTTATGTTGAATTCTCATTGTCAGTACACTTTTTCTTAGGTAAGAATTAATTTAATGTTTTGATGGTTCACATGAAAGGCAGACGGGGACATATTAACCATCCGTTGACTTACCTGGTCTTAGGGAAGATGTTTTATTCTGGGATTATTGTTATTATGCTAATAAATATATAGAATCCCATTAACAAGTATATCATTAGTTATCCATTGTTGACTATAACATCATATCATTTCTGAGCTACCACATTTCTCTGATTTTCAGAAGTTTGAGGAGTTACAGCATGCCAATGCTTCTTTGAATGGATCCAGAAAAGGATCACTCATAATTGCATGCATGATCATTTAAACTCCTGGTATCATACCACCCTGCTATTACAAAGATCCAGCCTTCCTAACTGAGCTGCTGGAGAGAAAGGAAACTGCTCGCGATATCACCATGGTAATTTTAAAACAGCAACAAAGTTCAACAGCAACAAAGTAAAAGTGTTATAGAGCATGGAATTTGTGGTCAAGTGGACTGTGTTATAGTGTCAGTTTACTTAAGGTTACATGGCAACACATTTTTCTGTCGGCCATTATAACGAGTTTCATAATATTCTATGACAGGCTTACATAGCTGTTATGAAGGCTGTATGAATGCATACATATATGTTACATATAGTTTCATAGGTTAGCTTTGTTTACCTTATGTGGACTGCATTATAGCCAAGGGCCCGGTTGCATAAAACATCTTAGGTGTTTACCTTAAGGAATAATTTCCCTTACCTAAGGGGATGTTGTTTAAGGGCATTGCATAGAGCCTTAGGTAATGCATCCTCAAGGGGTTTTACGGTAGTTTGAAGGCATGTATGGCTTACTATGGATTCATGGTAAGCCAGACACCGACTAAACGTCTCGTCAAAGAGATCACTTTCATTTTGTGATATAGCGTAATAGAAGTTCTACAATGAAGACAGGATAACCAAATAGCTTCATAATATAATAAACCACATTTCTTGTTACTTTTTTCACAACTGGTTTATATAACTTTCAAGTACGTCAAGATAGTTTACATTGTAGCTATAGCTAACTAACCAGCTAGCTTTGTAGCCATGGATTGTGCACCTTCCATTGTTTAGTTAAGTAGCTAGCTGGTTGATGTTTTCCTTTTGTTACCAGAGCTGATGAAAGCAACATTCACCTCCACAAGTGCTGTTTACATTCATATCCATACTGAATGAAGTAGTAAAGGGATCTCATGAGCACCCTTAACTTTTTCACTTAATTTAAAGGTGAAATTCACCTTCAAATGTTTTGTGCATGTCACGCCCTGACCGCCCTGATCCTGTTTATGTCTCTATTTTGGTTTGGTCAGGGTGTGAGTTGGGGTGGGTATTCTATACTCTAATATTTGTATTTCTATGTTTTGGCCGGGTAGGGTTCTCAATCAGGGACAGCTGTCTATTGTTGTCTCTGATTGAGGACCATACTTAGGTAGCCCTTTTTTCCACCTGTCTTTGAGGGAAGTTGACTTTTGTTTATGGCACATAGCCTGTAGCTTCACGGTTTGTTTTGTAGTGTTTATGGTTTTGTTCGGCATTTTCCAAATAAAGAGAAACTGTACGCTGACCACCCTGCACCTTGGTCCTCTTCTTTTAGCTCCCGTGACAGTGCAACTGACTTAAAGTTAAGGAAACTTTAAGCGAAAAGATGAGGGGGAAATGAACTTATGGTGTTTTATGCATCCGGGTCAAGGTCCTCAAATATGTCAACTTAATGAAGATGGGGGTTTAGCCTCTCTCTGCATGTTTCCCTCTCCTCCCATCCTCTTTTTTGTCCTCTCAAGCCAGAGACAAATCCCCATGCCCAGACCGTTGCTTTTATTAAATTCTCCTCAATAAAAAAGCTCAGACAGGATTTATTAGGTACTCAGCACAGACGTTTAGTATTTCCTCCAGTTATTAACTGAAAATCAATAGAAAGCTAAGAAAATGGAAGTCATACAAGTGTTGTCGCCCTGATATTATGTCGGCTGTTGCGGTAGATTCATGACAGGGCTTCAACACTTGCAAGGTGGACTTTCTGCTTACATTGCAGGACCTAAAGTGGAAGTTATTCATTAGAGTAAGCCTGCGGTCAGATACATTCCCAGGCCCTTTCACTCATCTATCTTAGAACGGCCCGAGTGGAGTGAGAAAGGAGGCTGATATACCCTGATAGAGATGTCAGTTTGTAAGCATCCATAGTTGGATTTATTCTTGTTTTGTTCTAAAGACCTCTTTAACACTGCCAGAGAGCCTTTACCTTGAAATGTAAACTGGAATGGCCTAAGCTGAACCAAGTTCCTTTTCAATGAGAATCATTACTTTTATGTACTTGTCTCATCATCAACTTATCTCCAATAAAAAATAGTTAAACAAATTCAAGTGATTACAAGCATGTGCTTGAATGAGAGAAAAAAAACTGGATTGACCTCAAGGTACATGTATTACAATGTTTACTCAGCTGATAGCTCTAATTTGTAAGACTCAATTGAGAGATTAAAATGACTTATTTTTAACAAATGTCCACTGATGTACATTGGCATGTTTCATGCCAATGCAAATTGCATACACTTTAAATAGCATCAATGGAGACAAACAGCATGCAGGAAGACCGGTGAATGGTTGGCATATCACAGACTCCCTGGGTGGATTGGTGCATAGGTGGCATACTTGTAGTCTGCTATGAAATACTGTGCTCCTCTAAAAGGTCTACCCCCGACTAACACAGCCTGTTGTATATACTGCTTTACTATTACATCATAAAGGACAAAGCCTTTGTCTATGCATGCTAGCCATTTCTGTCAAAAAAATAGTTGAAACATCTAGGAATAAAGAGCTTACCCACTTCACTAATTTAATTACTCTCAGGACCTCTATGACAGTAATGTAAATATTCTACTGAGAGGACCCAAGACACTTGGAGTAATTACTTAAGGCTTTCCTTCAGATCTCTCAGACTTTTTTATTATCCAAAAGCTTTTTAACATTAGCACTCCCTCCCTGACAAATTAAATGAAATTTCATTACTCCAGCCACCCTAATGGCATGAAACTATCTGCTGTTGTGTGCCTTGTCTCTTCCCTGGCTGCCCCAGCAGATTAATCAAATAGTCAGCTTCGGAGTCAAACTGGAGGGACCATCGATCCACGAGTCTGTGTGGTGTCTGAGGCTCCTAAGGGTAGCTAGGGAGATCTGAACTTTGAGTGAGAGACACCTACTAACTATTGATCTCCATATGTTAAACATGCATTTCATGAGACCATTTCATGGCAGTTATTCAGAGTCAAAATATGTGACTATCCTCAGACCTTTTTATGATTTATTCTGAAACCTATAACCTACTAAAGTACTGTATTTCAGTCATTTCTCAAGATATTCCACCATTTTCTGGCAATTTACATGCAGTATATACACAGTTTTCTTATGTGCAAATGACTGCAAACAGATCTTTTGTAGTATAGATACTGGTCTACAATGTGTCATTCTGTATCATTGTATAGGGATCATATCTACACAATGTTTAGTAGTGCCATTTCACTGCTGCAAAACATTTACCAATACAAAATAGGTGGTCTTCTTATATTTGTCTCGGCCAGCCATTACCCATAATATTTAACACCTTTTGGTTTTGTAATGGTTAAGCTGCTTGGCCTTTGATCTCTCAGGGGTGAGGTCCTGGCAAAGTGCCCCTCCTACAACCCCAGGCGTTATGGGACCTTCAATCCAATTGCTGGCCAAGAGTAGATGCAGATCTCAAGGTTACACCTGAGTGTTCAAGGGCAGGTCCAAGTGTAATCGGCACTTAGATCATAGATTAATCTTATTTGCTATCTATTAGGCTTGATTCTAGCTTCCCTCTCTCGCCTCCCAAAGCCAGGATTACCGTGATAGTTTAAGATAATGGATTATTCTAGAAGGGGAGGTCAAGAAGGCTTCTTGTGTCAGAACCTACAGATAATATGATTCATCTAAAAGCCTCTCTCAAAAGGAGTCCCACCTTCACAGGCCTAATGGGCGAAAATGGATAGAAATACATCTGAGATGCTGCGACTAGAGTGCTTCATTAATTGGAGTTTCATTTTATAACTAAAGTGTGGGTAACAACAAATATGTTTTTTGAATATGCATTTAATTGACTTATTTTCCAATTGGAATTCAAGACAATATCATGCAATTTTTCCAACAGAAATTAGAAAAGGTAAGTTCTGTTCTATTTTCTTATCGAAGATTCATGTAATCTCATACAGCATTCAACCTTTAAAGTCTTGTAATTTGACGATAGTATACAATAACAAAATATTGATATTGACAAGCCTATTCAATAGAGCATACTTAACATTTCCTTAATACAAATTAAACTAGCCATTCCATTATGATGAGCTTCCATTACTAGATTTACATTGCTTCAAATTCCCTATTAACATTTAGAAGTATAGAAAAATATAGCTATTTTGCCCCTCTCAGAGGAAAAAGGTTACGTCAAGTTCTATTGATTCAGTAAGTACAGCTTTGCTCCTTCCAAGCCCAAAACATCTCCCTGTTGGGATTTCTATTGGTAGCCACTAGCCAAACAGATAAAAGATAAACTGTGATAAAATATAGCCAAATGTGACAGCCTAACAGATAACCTCTGAAGACATGTTGGTTATCTTGGCCAGTCATCAGCAACTGGATATTTATCGCTAAAAACAGACTCATTGTTGTATCACTATGCCTGCATGTTTACCAGCTAATACAAGAAAGGGACATGTTATCTTTTCTGGAAAGATGTGAATCTATCAACAAACAACCACCGCATTATCAAACACACATACACACATGTATACAGGCACACACACAAACACACACATGCACATATGTGCACACACAACCACACACACATACATATTGAAATGGGTGGTGTAAAAGCTGGTGAATAGTGAGTCTTAAAAAAGAAAACCATATACCTACGGCAAAAATGTCAGGTGTGAATAATATGAAAACATGGTTTGTTTATTCTGTCTAGTCGGGGGAATCTCAATCTTCAATGACTGACAAGCACAGGAAAATGGAAAGGTCTTAAAGCATGCCCTCATATATAGGGGAGGCCTTTCTTGTCAAACATAAACTAAATTAATGTTGAACCTTGCTGTCCCTTCAATATGAGAACCCATATAGCAGTTAAATGTGAGGGCAATACTTTGGTTGACAATTGTAGTAGATTTACTGCAGGGTAAATGGGGGTTTGCTCTCTTAAGAAAACATTGGACAGATTGAACAAAACCCATTAAATATATGATTGCACATTTGCAATTTTCCGGAATGCCGCTGTAGTCCCATGCCATTTTTTTATATGCTGGATATATAGAACAGCTGTCTGTAACACTAAACATTAAGCATATCTAAACATATCAAATTACACTGTAAATTTGGACACTTGACAGTTGGGTAACACTATACAATTATTTCCCCCCTATTACTATGTGACTACACAGTAATAACTGTAGTAACAACATAGTAGTTACATAGATGTTGCTATGCAATTACATTCTAATATGGTTGTAGAGCTATCGGTTATTACACAATTGCTGAAGGTTATTCCACATGAGTAATTACTGACGTTATTACACACTTTCTTATTCCACTATGTAAGTCATGTTTTGTGATTACACATTTGAATGTCAACTGTGAATTACCATGTTAATAACTCAAAACGAAATCTGACCTTGTTACATTTAACTACAGGGTGCCACTACCATTGAATCCACATGTAATATCAGGGTTGACAAATAGGATATAGGACCTTGTAACAGCAATTTTAACAAGGCACTCCCTGTCATTAACTACTGGTCATTTTCAATTTGTTTATTTCTATGTTATGACCTGGCTCAAACGCTTCCTCAAATTAAGTTTAATGTAAGAACAATGTAGTTACATAGCATATACTTGGATCTATCATGTACCTACCCAGGAGCAAGCAACTTAATGTAAAGTGAAACTCAGTGGGGTATAACCTTTATAATTTCTATGAAGTTACAATGTAACCTTTGACAATAGGCTGACCAGGAGAAATTAGGAGAAATGAGAACATTAGGTATAACCATTTTAGTTGTACTTACAATGTAACAATCTTTAACAACCAACTCTTTAATTACAATGTTGTATTTGTATATCCCTTGTACATGTTTCCCCCTTGTATTTACAATGTATTTACCCAGGAGCAAGCAACTTATTTAACCTGTATTTAATCAGGTAGGCCAGTTGAGAATGAGTTACTTAAATGTAAAGTGAAGTGAGATTTTTTATTTCTTTGTAGTTAAAATATAACAACCTTTGCAGACAATAGACTAACCAGAAGAAATAAGAAGACAGAAGAAAAAAAATCTGTTTGACTTTTCTTTAATTGATTAGACAAAGATTCATATTCAAACCATTCAAATTCAATTCCCCATTTCAAGAGGTTTTCCAACTCAGTCAATAAGCGTTACTAAATCATCATAAAACCCATGAAACATTTAATTGACAATGTTAATTAAAACAAATTTTACTTACATTGCACTTTTTCACATAGCGTACCTTTAAAACCATGACAAATTAAGAGACAGAAATATCATGTTGCTTCAATTTTGGCTACAGAGGAGAGCGTGAGAGGTGAGAGGTCAGTGTGATGTCACGTCCTGGTATAAGCCCACCGTTCTACTGACTTTTTGTTTTTCTTCTTTTGAATGTGCAAACATACAATGTCAGTAAATAGTGAACAAAATGTTAACTAAAATAAAAAACTACATTTTAAGTGAGAATAGGCATTGGTCTGAAGCTGAAAAAGAAAGGAAATTCACATGAGCACCACAATGCCTATTCCACCCATGTTCTACTGAGGTTTTCCAGCACACATCTTAGACTTACAACAGTAGCTACGTTGGAACTGTACTTCAATGCATTGGGAAAGTATTCAGTCCCCTTGACTTTTTCCACATTTTCTTACGTTACAGCCTTATTCTAAAATGTATTATTATTATTTTTTCTCATCAATCTACAAACAATTCCCCATAATGACAAAGTGAAAACCGGATTTTAGAAAAACAGAAATACCTTATTTACATAAGTATTTAGAACCTTTGCTGTGAGACACGAAATTGAGCTCAGGTGCATCCTGTTTCCGTTGATCATTGTTGGGCTGTTTCTACAACTTGATTGGATATACTTTAAATATACTTTACAACTTTTATAAAGTCTGAATGCCTTATATGTAATATAGTACGACATAAAGAGTCTGTATAAAAAACATAACTATTTAGGAATTCCCTAGCTGCTGGGCTGCTCAGTCCTGGCCAAGGCGGTCTGCCGTACTGTTGGTTGTCACTCTAGCCTTGGCCTAACTCACCTAAACCAATAATGTATGTTTCACTAAGACCTTAAAGCTGAGTGGGGTGTGTTGGGTTGGGATGCTGCAGGGCCTTGGACCCCTAGGAACAGGACTGGGTGACCAGCCATATTGTGTGCAAATAAAAAGAGCTCTACAGTACTGATATTAGTTATATCTGTTAACGTGTAGGTGTAAGTCACAGGAGGTTGGTGGCACCTTAATTGGGGAGGACAGGCTCATGGTAATGGCTGAAGCGGAATGGTATCAAATACATCAAACACGTGGTTTCCATATGTTTGATGCCATTCCATGAACTCTGTTCCAGACATTATTATGAGCCACCCTCCCATCAACAGTCTCCACTGGTGTAAAAAGATGGGAAGGAAGTTGTGTTGGGGAAATAGTTGAGTTAAGGAAACAGTTTGTGGAAATGTAAAATTAATGTAGGTGAATATAACACATTACATCTGGTAAAAGATAAAACAAAGATTAATACAAAGATTCTTTGGGATTGTTGTCCCTTCCACGGGATGGTTGAGCTAACGTAGGCTAATGTGATTAGCATGAGGTTGTAAGTAACAAGAACATTTCCCAGGACATAGACATTTCTGCTAATGGCAGAAAGCTTAAAAATTCTAATTGCACTGTCCATTTTACAGTAGCTATTACAGTGAAAGAATACCATGCTATTGTTTGAGGAGAGTGCACAATTTTGAAAGTGAAAAGTTATTGATACAAATAATTGACACATTTGGGCAGTCTTGAAACCAAATTTGAACAGAAATGCAATGGTTCATTGGATCAGTCTAAAACTTTGCACATACACAGCTGACATGTAGTGGCCAAAATCCAAATTGCACCTGGTCTGGAATAATACATTATGGCCTTTCTCTTGCATTACAAAGAAGATGGTACAAAAAAAATACAAAAGAACAGTTGGTTTTTTCTTTGTTTTATCTTATCCCAGATCTATTCCGTTATATTCTACTACATTCCTTTCACATTTCCATAAACTTCAAAGTGTTTCCTTTCAAATGCTATCAAAAATATGCACATCCTTGCTTCAAGGCCTGAGCTACAGGCAGTTAGACTTGGGTATGTCATTTTTGGCAAAAATTGGGGAAAAAAAGGTGTCTAACCTTAAGAGATTTTAATAAATATGATTTTTGCAAAAAAAAGAAATATATATATATATATATATATATATATATATATATATATATATATAATCAAGACATGGTTGGATTGAATCATGTTTATCTTGAACAAATATAAATGAAACAAGGTTTTCATCACTGCATCACTGATGTTTATTGCTTTGAATTGAACAAATTGGAAGAACAAATTTTACATACAGTATTTTATAGAAATGACAAATGAGCGGCCATTTTGTACTGTGTCTTCCTGTTCTTCTTGGGTCCACACACATCACAGTGCTTCTTCTTGTTGTTACCGTCTGCAATCTAGAATGATGAAAACACTTTGTTCAGGAATTTTACTAACATCTCACTCACTCAATCACATACAGTGGGGCAAAAAAGTTTTTAGTCAGCCACCAATTGTGGAAGTTCTCCCACTTAAAAATATGAGAGAGGCCTGTAATTTTCATCATAGGTACACTTCAACTATGACAGACAAAATGAGAAAAAAAATCCAGGAAATCACATTGTAGGATTTTTTATGAATTTATTTGCAAAAAAATAAATAAAAAGTATTTGGTCAATAACAAAAGTTTATCTCAATACTTTGTTATATACCCTTTGTTGGCAATGACAGAGGTCAAACGTTTTCTGTAAGTCTTCACAAGGTTTTCACACACTGTTGCTGGTATTTTGGCCCATTCCTCCATGCAGATCTCCTCTAGAGCAGTGATGTTTTGGGGCTGTTGCTGGGCAACACAGACTTTCAACTCCCTCCAAATATTTTCTATGGGGTTGAGATCTGGAGACTGTCTAGGCCACTCCAGGACCTTGAAATGCTTCTAACGAAGCCACTCCTTCGTTGCCCGGGCGGTGTGTTTGGGATCATTGTCATGCTGAAAGACCCAGCCACATTTCATCTTCAATGCCCTTGCTGATGGAAGGAGGTTTTCACTCAAAATCTCACAATACATGGCCTCATTCATTATTTCCTTTACACGGATCAGTCGTCCTGGTCCCTTTGCAGAAAAACAGCCCCAAAGCATGATGTTTCCATGGTGTTCTTTGGATGCAACTCAGCATTCTTTGTCCTCCAAACACGACGAGTTGAGTTTTTACCAAAAAGTTATATTTTGGTTTCATCTGACCATATGACATTCTCCCAATCTTCTTCTGGATCATCCAAATGCTCTCTAGCAAACTTCAGACGGGCCTGGACATGTACTGGCTTAAGCAGGGGGACACATCTGGCACTGCAGGATTTGAGTCCCTGGCGGCATAGTGTGTTACTGATGGTAGGCTTTGTTACTTTGGTCCCAGCTCTCATTCACTAGGTCCCCCCGTGTGGTTCTGGGATTTTTGCTCACCGTTCTTGTGATCATTTTAACCCCATGGGGTGAGATCTTGCGTGGAGCCCCAGATTAAGGGAGATTATCAGTGGTCTTGTATGTCTTCCATTTCCTAATAATTGCTCCCACAGTTGATTTCTTCAAACCAAGCTGCTTACCTATTGCAGATTCAGTCTTCCCAGCCTGGTGCAGGTCTACAATTTTGTTTCTGGTGTCCTTTGACAGCTCTTTGGTCAAGGCCATAGTGGAGTTTGGAGTGTGACTGTTTGAGGTTGTGGACAGGTGTCTTTTGTACTGATAACAAGTTCAAACAGGTGCCATTAATACAGGTAACGAGTGGAGGACAGAGGAGCCTCTTAAAGAAGATGTTACAGGTCTGTGAGAGCCAGAAATCTTGCTTGTTTGTAGGTGACCAAATACTTATTTTCCATCATAATTTGCAAATAAATGCATTACAAATCCTACAATGTGATTTTCTGGATTTTTTTCACCAATTTTGTCTGTCATAGTTGAAGTGTACCTATGATGAAAATTACATCTTTTTAAGTGGGAGAACTTGCACAATTGGTGGCTGACTAAATACTTTTTGCCCCACTGTATGTAGTTACAGCAGGCCAAAGTATTAGAGTTAGACACACACACATGCAACATCATCACTCACACTTACTTATGGTATTGGACTTGTTGGTTCTGTGGGTCGGGCGGATGGGGCACCAGCATCCTCCTCCTGAATCCTCCTCACGATTGCTGCAGTAGCTGGGGTCCTTGGGATATGTTGCCTCCTCTGGATTTGAGGTCTTACCAATGCTTTGGCCAGCTCCTCGAGAAAGAGCCATCTCCTCTGTAGCTTCCCTCTCTTCCAATCTTGGTTCAGCGCCATCCAGATGACAAACTTGTTGTACACCGAGATGTCCAAGATGTTGAAGAATATCACAAGTGGCCAGCGTAGGGAATCTTATTTGACATATGTAGCCAGTCACCAGCTTGTCTAAATTGTTCACCCTCCTTTGTTGGCATTGTAATCAAATAAAATAAAATCAAATGTATTTATATAGCCCTTCGTACATCAGCTGATATCTCAAAGTGCTGTACAGAAACCCAGCCTAAAACCTCAAACAGCAAGCAATGCAGGTGTAGAAGCACGGTGGCTAGGAAAAACTCCCTAGAAAGGCCAAAACCTAGGAAGAAACCTAGAGAGGAACCAGGCTATGTGGGGTGGCCAGTCCTCTTCTGGCTGTGCCGGGTGGAGATTATAACAGAACATGGCCAAGATGTTCAAATGTTCATAAATTACCAGCATGGTCCAATAATAATAAGGCAGAACAGTTGAAACTGGAGCAGCAGCACGGCCAGGTGGACTGGGGACAGCAAGGAGTCATCATGTCAGGTAGTCCTGAGGCATGGTCCTAGGGCTCAGGTCCTCCGAGAGAGAGAAAGAGAGAAAGAGAGAATTAGAGAGAGCACACTTAAATTCACAAAGGACACTGAATAGGACAGGATAAGTACTCCAGACATAACAGGAGAAGTACTCCAGATATAACAAACTGACCCCAGCCCCCCGACACATAAACTACTGCCGCATAAATACATACATTTCTTGTTTTTGATGTTCCTGGCCACACAATTTCTCCCATCCCTATGCAGCGTACTCATGAGTAACACATTTTTGCCTTTCTTTGGCAACTAGGATACTAGGGACGTGTCGGCCGTGAACACAAACATAGAGGAATTCATCGGTCTGTTCCGTGTATTCAACAGCTGAGGTGGGAGCTCTGGCTATTTTTTTTGTACTGTTCCTACCATCATCAGCTTCCACTTGAGAAGCTTCTGTCCCAGCTTGTACAAAGTAAAAAAAAGTCATCGCAAGTGATCTTGTGGTCATGGAGTCCCTGTATCACGTCTAGGACAACCTGCATCCCTTGGTTCTTCTCAGGGGCTCCTCCATCTGGCTTCCCCATATACACTTGCAAATTCCACACATATGATGAAGTAGCATCACAGGCAGCCCAGATCTCGATTCCATATTTTGCGGGTTTAGACGGTATGTACTGCCTGAAGGGGCAGCGGCCCCTAAATGGCATAAGCTGCTCACCAACAGTAACGTTATGCCCAGGGTTGTAAAACAGGGTAAGGCAGTCCACCCACTTGCCCCACACTGACCTGATTGCCGCTAGCTTGTCTCTCTGCCGCCGAGCTGGTCTGGTGTCTCGGTTATCGAAGTAGATAATCCTGGAAATAATGTGAAAGTTTTCCAGAGACATCGTTGCACTGAAAAGTTCTCTGCCAGTTTCTGCATCCCACATGTATTCTGAAAACACCAGCAAGGATAAGAAGTATGCATGTAAATGAGTTTGGTCCATCTACTTCCATCTCTCTCCAAAAACATGCCTTCCCTCCAAATTAGTGCAGTCCAGAATGATTTTCTGGATGGTGTCTGGGTTGAACAGTTCAAAAGAAGACTTAATGTCCTGCACATCTGTAACCGCCATCCGCGTCGGCCCTGGTTGCATCCTTGTTATATTGGCAGCCATGTGGGTGGCTCATTCCTTGGGCAAGAAGACCACTCAATTTCATTTTTTTTTACATCATATTTCTCCTCCGGCTGGCTGCTGACGGGTTGGTCCTGGGGCTGGCTGAGGGTCAATCTCATCCTCTTCTTCCAACTCACTGTCAGACTCTGAATTGACAGAGACATGATCCTCATATTTGGAAAATTCTTTATCTTCCAAAGTGGAAGACGCTCCTTCCACACTAGCTTCTCTATTTACAAAAAAATGTTCCCAGGCCCTCTGAGCAGAGATTATTTATTACCATGCTAATTGATTGTGGTAAGGAGCCACACATGCAAAGCTATTTATATGTTGTGAACCTCCCACAATTGGCATCTGGCTGGGGTAGAAGTGGGGGAAAATACATACTTTTTTTATTTTTACAATGTATCGAAATAATGTATCGAAATAATGTATTGTAATAACATTGTGCAGGTTCTTGCAAGACAAAGGGTAAAGCACTACAAAGGGTAAAGAGTACGAGAAAAGCGGGAGACAGGCAGACAGGCAGGGAGACAGACCGGTTCTTGGTGCTACATTGAAACAGCAGGGAGGAGGAAGACAGAGTGAAGGCACACAGATTTTTGTTTAATTTTTACTTGTTTTTACCTTCACACACATTCTTCCACACTTTTATTACCCTCGGGTCCAGCGGACCCGAACACTACATATGTAATATAAATGTGTAGGCGGTTCACAGTGTGCACTCAATGAAAATGTGTTCTTTTACATGTTCTTCACAGAAAATGAGCCAACGCCAATGCGTCTCAGATTGAAAAAATACATTTTATTTTAGTAACATTTAAAATGCGTCCCACAGACCCGAACACCACACAAGGGTTAAGTTGCTTGGTCCTAGGTACAGAAGGTACATTATAATTACAAGTATGTTCTATGTAACTACATTGTTCACAAATTACACTTGATTCAGTATATCCTTTGAGCCAGGTCTTAACATAGAAATAAACTCATTGAAAATGACCTGTAGTTAATGACAGGGTGTGCCTTGTTACAATTGCAGTTAAAAGGTCCTAGCCTATTTATCAACCCTGATATTGCATTTGGATTTGATGATAGTGGCACCTTGTAGTTATTTTGTTTTATTATTGTTATTGTTATTTCTTATTGTTATTGTTATTGTTATTATTATTTTATTATTATTGTTATTGTCACGACTTCCGCCGAAGTCAGTCAAATTTTCCTTTTCTATTTGTTTTGTCGTTGTTTTCTACACACCTTGTTTCTATTTCCCAATTACATGTTCATTATTTAACGCTCTGTTTCCCCCATGTTTGTGTGCGTGTTTGTATATAATGTTCAGGTCGTTACTTGTTGGCTGCTATTGTTTGCCTGGTTCGTTACTACGCCCGTTATTTACGAGTGACCAGTAATTTCACACACCTTTAGTATTTGTTTTATACTAGTGCTTTACCTGGAATAAATTACCTTGTACACTCATCTCTGCTCTCCTGCGCCTGATTCCATGCACCAGTTACCCACAGCCTGACAGTTATTAACATGGTAATTCACAGGTGAATTTCAAACGTGTAAATACGAAACATTACTTACAGTGCCTTGCGAAAGTATTCGGCCCCCTTGAACTTTGCGACCTTTTGCCACATTTCAGGCTTCAAACATAAAGATATAAAACTGTATTTTTTTGTGAAGAATCAACAACAAGTGGGACACAATCATGAAGTGGAAGGACATTTATTGGATATTTCAAACTTTTTTAACAAATCAAAAACTGAAAAATTAGGCGTGCAAAATTATTCAGCCCCCTTAAGTTAATACTTTGTAGCGCCACCTTTTGCTGCGATTACAGCTGTAAGTCGCTTGGGGTATGTCTCTATCAGTTCTGCACATTGAGAGACTGACATTTTTTCCCATTCCTCCTTGCAAAACAGCTCGAGCTCAGTGAGGTTGGATGGAGAGCATTTGTGAACAGCAGTTTTCAGTTCATTCCACAGATTCTCGATTGGATTCAGGTCTGGACTTTGACTTGGCCATTCTAACACCTGGATATGTTTATTTTTGAACCATTCCATTGTAGATTTTGCTTTATGTTTTGGATCATTGTCTTGTTGGAAGACAAATCTCCGTCCCAGTCTCAGGTCTTTTGCAGACTCCATCAGGTTTTCTTCCAGAATGGTCCTGTATTTGGCTCCATCCATCTTCCCATCAATTTTAACCATCTTCCCTGTCCCTGCTGAAGAAAAGCAGGCCCAAACCATGATGCTGCCACCACCATGTTTGACAGTGGGAATGGTGTGTTCAGCTGTGTTGCTTTTACGCCAAACATAACGTTTTGCATTGTTGCCAAAAAGTTCAATTTTGGTTTCATCTGACCAGAGCACCTTCTTCCACATGTTTGGTGTGTCTCCCAGGTGGCTTGTGGCAAACTTTAAACAACACTTTTTATGGATATCTTTAAGAAATGGCTTTCTTCTTGCCACTCTTCCATAAAGGCCAGATTTGTGCAATATACGACTGATTGTTGTCCTATGGACAGAGTCTCCCACCTCAGCTGTAGATCTCTGCAGTTCATCCAGAGTGATCATGGGCCTCTTGGCTGCATCTCTGATCAGTTTTCTCCTTGTATGAGCTGAAAGTTTAGAGGGACGACCAGGTCTTGGTAGATTTGCAGTGGTCTGATACTCCTTCCATTTCAATATTATCGCTTGCACAGTGCTCCTTGGGATGTTTAAAGCTTGGGAAATCTTTTTGTATCCAAATCCGGCTTTAAACTTCTTCACAACAGTATCTCGGACCTGCCTGGTGTGTTCCTTGTTCTTCATGATGCTCTCTGCGCTTTTAACAGACCTCTGAGACTATCACAGTGCAGGTGCATTTATACGGAGACTTGATTACACACAGGTGGATTGTATTTATCATCATTAGTCATTTAGGTCAACCTGGGATCATTCAGAGATCCTCACTGAACTTCTGGAGAGAGTTTGCTGCACTGAAAGTAAAGGGGCTGAATAATTTTGCACGCCCAATTTTTCAGTTTTTGATTTGTTAAAAAAGTTTGAAATATCCAATAAATGTCGTTCCACTTCATGATTGTGTCCCACTTGTTGTTGATTCTTCACAAAAAAATACAGTTTTATATCTTTATGTTTGAAGCCTGAAATGTGGCAAAAGCTCGCAAAGTTCAAGGGGGCCGAATACTTTCGCAAGGCACTGTATATAGTGGAACAAGAAAATGTGTAATAACAGTACTAATCTTCAGAGAGCGGATGTGTAATTACATATTCCTGGTTCCAATTGTGTGAGAACTGATAGCGCTAAAACCTTAATAGCATGTAATTACATAGTAAAACCTATGTAACTACTATGTTCTTACTCCAGTTGTTACTGTGTAGTTGCATACTAAAAGGGAGCAAATAATTGTATAGTGTTACCCAACTGTCAAGTGTCCAAATGTACAGTGTAATTTGATATGGTATGCTCATGTACAATTGAAGTCGGAAGTTTACATACACCTTAGCCAATTGCATTTAAACTCAGTTTTTCACATTTCCTGACATTTAATCCTAGTAAAAAATCCCTGCTTAGGTCAGTTACGATCACCACTTTATTTTAAGAATGTGAAATGTCAGAATAACTGTAGAGAAAATGATTTATTTCAGCTTTTATTTCCTTCATCACACTCCCAGTGGGTCAGAAGTTTACATACACTCAATTAGTATTTGGAAGTATGGCCTTTTTAAATTGTTGGGTCAAACATTTCGAGTAGCTTTCCACAAGCTTCCCACAATAAGTTGGGTGAATTTTGGCCCATTCCTCCTGACAGAGCTGGTGTAACTGAGTCAGGTTTGTAAACCTCCTTGCTCGCACACGCATTTTCCGGTCTGCCCACACATTTTCTATGGGATTGAGGTCAGAGCTTTGTGATGGCCACTCCAATACCTTGACTTT
The DNA here is from genome assembly GCF_057628025.1 of Oncorhynchus mykiss. Taxonomy (NCBI): domain Eukaryota; kingdom Metazoa; phylum Chordata; class Actinopteri; order Salmoniformes; family Salmonidae; genus Oncorhynchus; species Oncorhynchus mykiss. The sequence goes on along the minus strand of NC_143023.1, from coordinate 71,513,947 downwards.
GTTGTCCTTAAGCCATTTTGCCACAACTTTGGAAGTATGCTTGGAGTCATTGGCCATTTGGAAGACCCATTTGCAACCTAGCTTTAACTTCCTGACTGATGTCGTCAGATGTTACTTCAATATTTCCACATACTTTTCCATCCTCATGATGACATCTATTTTGTGAAATGCACCAGTCCCTCCTGCAGCAAAGCACCCCCACAACATGATGCTGCCACCCCCGTGCTTCATGGTTGGGATGGTGTTCTTCGGCTTGCAAGCCTCCCCCTTTATTCCCCAAACATAACGATGGTCATTATGGCCAAACAGTTCTATTTTTGTTTCATCAGACCAGAGGACATTTCTCCAAAAAGTACGATCTTTGTCCCCATGTGCAGTTGCAAACTGTAGTCTGGCTTTTTTATGGCAGTTTTGGAGCAGTGGCTTCTTCCTTGCTGAGTGGCCTTTCAGGTTATGTCGATATAGGACTCGTTTTACTGTGGATATAGATACTTTTGTACCTGTTTCATCCAGCATCTTCACAGTGTCCTTTGCTGTTGTTCTGGGATTGATTTGGAATTTTCGTACCAAAGTACGTTCATTTCTAGGAGACAGAACTCGTCTCCTTCCTGAGCAGTAAGACGGCTGCGTACTATTGTTTGTACAGATGAACGTGGTACCTTCAGGCGTTTGGAAATTGCTCCCAAGGATGAGCCAGTCTATAATTTTTTTGCTGATTTCTTTTGATTTTCCCATGATGTCAAGCAGAGGCACTGAGTTGGAAGGTAGGCCTTGAAATCCATCCACAGGTACACCTCCAATTGATTCAAATTATGTCAATTAGCCTATCAGAAGCTTCTAAAGCCATGACGTAATTTTCTGGATTTCCAAGCTGTTTAAATGTCACGCCCTGACCATAGAGAGCCCTTCGTTCAGAAACCCCAAGATTCTTTGGGGTGGGGGCACATGGAGCTGGCAGCTGAGCAGAGGGAAGAGCCAGAGAACATCTGGGAGGAGATAGAGAGGTGGTCGGTCGACCAAAGGAGAGTACCAGAGCCCGCCTGGGAGTCGATGGAACAGTGTGAGAAGGGATACCGGAGAATGGAGTTGGCTAGGAGTATGTGGCAACGCAGGCGTTTGGAGGAGAGTGTCGTCAGTCAGGTGAAACCTGGGCCGGGTCCACGCATCTGGCCTCCAGTGCGTATCTCCAGTCCGGTACGTCCTGTGTCTCCTCCTCGCACTCTCCCTGAAGTGCGTGTCCCCAGCCCGGTGCACCCTGTACCGGCTCCACGCACCAGGCCTCCAGTGCGCCTCCCCAGTCCGGTACGTCCTGTGCCTGCTCCCCGCACTTGCCCTGAAGTGCGTGTCACCAGTCCGGTGCCACCTGTACCGCATTCACAGTCCAGAGCTTCCGGTGACGGTTCACAGTCCAGAGCTTCCGGCGACGGTACACAATCCAGAGCTTCCGGAGACGGCTCACAGTCCACCACTTCCGGCGACGGTCCACAGTCCGGAACCTCCTGCAATGGTCCACGGTCCAGAACTTCAAGCGACGATCAACGGTCCGGAACCTACAGCGAGGGTCCACGGTCTGGAGATTCCAGGCAAGGCGTCCAGTCCCACTCCATGGCAGGAGCCTTCCTTTGCGCCGGTGCCCAGTCCAGGCACGATTGCCAGTCCCGCTCCAAGGCCGGAGCCTTCCTCTGCCCCGATTACCAGTCCAGGCACGGTTCCCAATTAGAGGCAGATGTTTATCGTTGCCTCTGATTGGGGATCATATTTAGGTAGCTATTTCCCCACCTGTGTTTTGTGGGATATTGATTGTTTGTTAGGCACTACGTCCTCACGGTCTTTGTAAGTTTTGTTATTTTGGTTTTGTTAGTTTCACTTACAGTGCCTTGCGAAAGTATTCGGCCCCCTTGAACTTTGCGACCTTTTGCCACATTTCAGGCTTCAAACATAAAGATATAAAACTGTATTTTTTTGTGAAGAATCAACAACAAGTGGGACACAATCATGAAGTGGAACGACATTTATTGGATATTTCAAACTTTTTTAACAAATCAAAAACTGAAAAATTGGGCGTGCAAAATTATTCAGCCCCTTTACTTTCAGTGCAGCAAACTCTCTCCAGAAGTTCAGTGAGGATCTCTGAATGATCCAATGTTGACCTAAATGACTAATGATGATAAATACAATCCACCTGTGTGTAATCAAGTCTCCGTATAAATGCACCTGCACTGTGATAGTCTCAGAGGTCCGTTAAAAGCGCAGAGAGCATCATGAAGAACAAGGAACACACCAGGCAGGTCCGAGATACTGTTGTGAAGAAGTTTAAAGCCAGATTTGGATACAAAAAGATTTCCCAAGCTTTAAACATCCCAAGGAGCACTGTGCAAGCGATAATATTGAAATGGAAGGAGTATCAGACCACTGCAAATCTACCAAGACCTGGCCGTCCCTCTAAACGTTCAGCTCATACAAGGAGAAGACTGATCAGAGATGCAGCCAAGAGGCCCATGATCACTCTGGGTGAACTGCAGAGATCTACAGCTGAGGTGGGAGACTCTGTCCATAGGACAACAATCAGTCGTATATTGCACAAATCTGGCCTTTATGGAAGAGTGGCAAGAAGAAAGCCATTTCTTAAAGATATCCATAAAAAGTGTTGTTTAAAGTTTGCCACAAGCCACCTGGGAGACACACCAAACATGTGGAAGAAGGTGCTCTGGTCAGATGAAACCAAAATTGAACTTTTTGGCAACAATGCAAAACGTTATGTTTGGCGTAAAAGCAACACAGCCCATCACCCTGAACACACCATCCCCACTGTCAAACATGGTGGTGGTAGCATCATGGTTTGGGCCTGCTTTTCTTCAGCAGGGACAGGGAAGATGGTTAAAATTGATGGGAAGATGGATGGAGCCAAATACAGGACCATTCTGGAAGAAAACCTGATGGAGTCTGCAAAAGACCTGAGACTGGGACGGAGATTTGTCTTCCAACAAGACAATGATCCAAAACATAAAGCAAAATCTACAATGGAATGGTTCAATAATAAACATATCCAGGTGTTAGAATGGCCAAGTCAAAGTCCAGACCTGAATCCAATCGAGAATCTGTGGAAAGAACTGAAAACTGCTGTTCACAAATGCTCTCCATCCAACCTCACTGAGCTCGAGCTGTTTTGCAAGGAGGAATGGGAAAAAATGTCAGTCTCTCGATGTGCAAAACTGATAGAGACATACCCCAAGCGACTTACAGCTGTAATCGCAGCAAAAGGTGGCGCTACAAAGTATTAACTTAAGGGGGCTGAATAATTTTGCACGCCCAATTTTTCAGTTTTTGATTTGTTAAAAAAGTTTGAAATATCCAATAAATGTCGTTCCACTTCATGATTGTGTCCCACTTGTTGTTGATTCTTCACAAAAAAATACAGTTTTCTATCTTTATGTTTGAAGCCTGAAATGTGGCAAAAGGTCGCAAAGTTCAAGGGGGCCGAATACTTTCGCAAGGCACTGTATGTGAAATAATCTGTCTGTAAACAATTGTTGGAAGAATTTCTTGTGTCATGCACAAAGTTGATGTCCTAACCGACTTGCCAAAACTATAGTTTGTTAACAAGAAATTTGTGGAGTGGTTGAAAAACAAGTTTTATTGACTCTAACCTAAGTGTTTGTAAACTGTTTAGTTTACCACTTGTGATGTTGATTAATATTATACTGGCCTCCCGAGTGGCGCAGCAGTCTGAGGCACTGCATCTCAGTGCAAGAGGCAACACTATAGTACCTGGTTCAAATCCAGGCTGTATAACATCCAGCTGTGATTTGGGGTCCCATAGAGTGGTGCACAATTGGCCCAGTGTCTTTCGGGTTTGTCCAGGGTAGGCTATCGTTGTAAATAAGAATTTGTTCTTAACTGACTTGCCTAGTTAAATAAAGGTAAAATGTATGTTATTGTCCAAACAGTTGCCTTAATTTCCTGTCCTGTCCAGCATACTGTAGACCAAAGCATTGCAGGGTCAGATATGAAGTTATGGAGTGCATTACATAGTAGTATCACAACACTAAGCTGCCCTTGAGCTGTGCTGTGAGGTGGACTTCTAAATGGGCCTCTGAGACCAATGCTGCCTAGAGAAATGCTGCCTAGCTGGAATTCCTCTCCTCCTGTTAAGACAAATACAATGCTTTTGATATTGCAGATCATAGGATGAAACATGAGTGAATGAGCGTGCGGAACATACCAGGACATTCGGTTTCAAAGCATTGCATACTTCAAGCCAGCTGACATGTTCTATTATTCTAAGCCTTCATCAGACCATAAGATAGGACAGGGAGAACATCTTCACTATTAACCATTGTAGCAATACTGAAGGATAACCTTGGCCTACAGGGCCATTTGGTGACATTTAGTGTTTCGTAAAACTTTGTGCAAGTGTTTATGTCAAGTTCACCTTTTCAAGCCTTTTTTTATGAAACGCAGTAGAGGTTAATTCTTGATTCTATGAATGAGAAAACATGACCTCAACCACTGTACATATGCTGTGCAGATTTACATAGCATGTCATTTACAGAGAGGAATTAATAGTTGAAGTTCAATGTTTTGTTGGTTTGTTTTGCATTGGTACCTCAAGAGAGAAGTTGAAAAACTGTGAAATGTTCCTATAACTAATGATATGCAGTATAATGTATATACAAATATCATATAAGTTAAGTTTAGTCTTTCATATTCATAATTTCCAACACCACCACAACATCATGTGCAAATAGCGCATTTCTATGTTTGGCAGTCAAAAAGATAGAGGAAGCTAAATGTTTCCAATGACATCATGAACCAATTAGTAGGCAATTAGTAGGTAATGCCTATTATTAATTGGTTGTAATCACCTGATGCACACTGATGATGTCACTGGAAACACTTATCTTCCTCTATCTTTTTTTCCCAAAAAACATAGAAATGGGGTGTTTTCACATATGTTGATGATGGGATGGTGCTGGAGATTTTCACAAAATCATCTACAATATTTATTGTTCTTAATTAAAAAAGTCATTGCAGCACAAGCAATCACATTCAATTTATTTATAAAGGAGAGGTTGCAATTAAGCTCCTTAAAGATTTTGCTGTGATCTCTTAGCTTTTTAGCATAATAATTGACCTACGGGAGCCCCATTAGGTATTGTTAATACATACTGCTTTAGTCATCCCTGCTCTCTACAAACGTCATTAATTTAGCTGCTTTATGTAGCCACATGACCACAATCATTTGATTGAGTGTCTGTGTTTGATATAATTAGATAATTTCTTGAAAGAGGAGTAATTGTCATGCTCAATCACAACCAAAACATTGCGAAAAGAGGAAGAAAACAGCTAGGTATCATGTAGCTTTTTGAGGTGGATACTTAATCTTTAGTTACCATTACTGCTTAATGGAATGCTATCTTTCCCAATTATAAACATTGAACAAAGACCCAACAAAAGAGGGGACACTTTTGTTTCAAAACCTTTCTCAGCTGCTGTATCTTATATCCATTTAGACTCTTGGGGGATAGAACTAGTAGATGTTTTCTTGAAATATACATTTGTGATGTGTAAATCCAATTTTATTCTAAATCTGAAAAATCAATTAGGCCGATATAATTGTCAGGTGGATTTAAATCATCGACAGTTAACTGTGATGTTAAGAAAAAGGGACATAACCTTTGCAAAGGTATAATGACACTGTCACGCTGCTGTACTCATTAAAACCTGTCAGTCACTCCGCTCCCTCTCATATGCAAACAGCCATGCTCTGTTAAGACCATTTATCAATGTCAAAATTGTCAACAGCTAAGATGAAATAAAGTTCCACACATGAAAGGGGTGCATAATTACTCAATGCCCATTTCCAATGCAACTGAAAGTTAGATAAACAAACACAAAGGGTAGTACTTGATGTTTGGAGATTTATGTGCATTTAACTTGGTTGTATGGCTTTCAAATTGTTTAGAAAGACTTTGTTCTGATGGTTTCTTCTTCAGTCTCAGATATGGTAAAATGTACCTACAGTAGGGATGATTCGCAAATCAAATCAAATTTTACTTTAGAAACTTACGGGTCCTTCTCCAACAATGAAGAGTTAAAGATAAAGATACCTCAGTACTGTACACTTGAATATCCCATCACAGGTCTTGTAGTACAATTGACATCAGGGGTAATGTTAGAAAATACAGATGATATTGAAAAGCTATTGGCAGTATTACCAGGGACCAAGACAAATCCCTCATAGAATGGGGGAGCACAGCATTACATATTATCCGAGCTGATGATAACATCCCTTTTCCACAGCAAAAGTTTATCTTGTCAACAAAGGGTTGAGGTCTATTTAGAGAAATTACAACGCAGAGTTGGCTGGCTAGCATTTGTGGTCAATGCATATGAAATAATTATCTTTCTTACTAAGTAATTGTTCCGGACTGTAGTTTGCTTCCCTAACAGCTCTATATTTTGTGTCGCACAAGCATTGGGGCAGAGCGAAGTTGAATATGCTAATGACTCTAATTGGACTTCTAATAGAGCATGTCTCTATAGTTTTGAAGCTTTTGGGTGTCTGTGTAATCAGTGCAGACAATCGTTAAGGGAATGAAGAGGCAACTAGCAATGTCAGGAGAGGGCCCAGGCGGTTCCAGCTGACACTACCCCAATCTTCTAGGACCCATTAAATGGCAGTTTCAACGCATTACCAACCATAACATCCTTGAATATCACTGATTTTATTTGCAGTATCAAACCTTTCATTTCACGCACCATTAATGGAAAAGTGCTGAGGTTCTAATGCTGCCAAACATTTAGTAACTACCTGGACTTGGAGAACCAATTAACTCCAGAGACAACATGGCCAATTAAACACAAAAATAGGTAAGTCCACCATTTAATGCCCAAGTCATTTTCTCATGAGCAAACCCCGAAACAATACAACAGGCTGTACATTGGAATGACCACATGAAACTGTACAATGAGTAGGTTTCAGTGTACTCCTAAGGCAACTAAGTTGCTATGAATGCATTGGCAATATCATATTACAACCTGTATTTGAACCTGATCTAGAACTTCCAATAATTCATCCCAAAAACTAAAAATAAGTTATTTTTTTATCAATCTTGATAAGATTGGAAGTTAAATGTTGTTTATATGGAAAAAGTATATATGTAAATAAGCAAACCCACAACAAAAAAGGAGAGTATATACCACATCCCAGAGTAATTTCATTTGGTGCCATGCAATAATTTCTAACCAACAAGAACACTTCATAAAAATAGTATCCTGCAGGATGAGGAGTGTTGAGGGGCTCACCATTAGCCACCCTGATACTGACCCCTAATGCTGTTATGCCAGAGCAGAAACTTCAAGTGGCAATTCAGGAGATGGGAAATAAGCACATCTCCTCCTTTCAATCGATTACATTGGTGTGTGTGCGTGTTGTGCGTGTGTTTGTATGTGTGTGCGTGTGTGTGTGTGTGTGTGTGTGTGTGTGTGTGTGTGTGTGTGTGTGTGTGTGTGTGTGTGTGTGTGTGTGTGTGTGTGTGTGTGTGTGTGTGTGTGTGTGTGTGTGTGTGTGTGTGTGTGTGTGTGTGTGTGTGTGTGTGTGTGTGTGTGTGTGTGTGTGTGCAAGAGAGGTCAATATGCCTGAAATACCTCAACTTTATTTTGTTAACTAAAACTGCAACTTATCCTTTCACCAACAATTTTTCATCACATGCTGAAATGGGAACTATGATTGTGAATGCCACTGAACTTCTACTTTACTTTGTATTTGACATTCACTCTGTCATTCAGTCTAGACCATTTTCCATTCACATAGTAGCAAGATATGGCAGCATTGCTATGCTGGCTGACACTGGTATGGGTTGCTTCTTCAACCACTCCATTCATAGATTATTTTATAATATAGATGTTATGTCGCGTTCAAGTGTGTTATGAATCTGTTATAAATACTTGTATTTATAAATATTTGATTCACATAAATCATTACTCAACTAACAGGTATGAAAGTAGTATATATTTTACCATAAAATATATTATGGGGGAATTTCTCTAGCATTTTCCTCAAACCTTTGTGGCACCGGAAACTGTGCACAGTCCTCATCCTTATGTAGTCCATGTTGTTAAGCACTTCTCCTCTGTGTTTACGCTGTTTCAGGTCCCACTGTCTTGTGTTAGGATACAAAGAACCAAGGTGTTGCTCTGTGAACCTTGCACATTGCCCACTAACCTATCTAACCCCATCTGAACTCGCTAATATTATTCCTATTGATTTTCCAGCAAGCTTTCAATGATGCTGTCATTGAAAGGCTTAGAATGATGTCAATATGAAGCTAATGACTCAGGTGGCAAAGCAAAGAGAAGCATAAAATATCATTACTGTTGTCTACCTCATCAAGGGATTTTAGATTATCATAGCTGTGTATTGGGATTGCAATTATATTTTCAAAAACAAGATATGTGGGGGGATTGGATATAATAGGATTAGCGCTGTAGACATAAATTCCCACCCATGTTACTTTTGGACTAGCAATATTGTTTACATTTTTCACATTGTTTTCATTTGGTGAACGTGCTAAGATATATTCAAAATGACATTGTTTTTTACATTTTTGTTTATACCTTTTTCTAGCATGTTCTTATCCACAAAGGGACTTAACACAAAGGTGATGTGATGTGACAATATACTTAGGTTTTCCAAATGATTTTTACATGTGACGTGATATGCTAGGGGTGCATTGCTAGTTAGGGCTAGCTAATCAATGATGCATTTCAACTATAAGTACTGATCTCAGAAGGAGGACCTTTGTAAACAGTTAACTTCTGAATTATTTGACCTTTCTTTGCTGCTTTTCTAGGGTGTTTCCACAGAGTTATTTTAATTAAAATGAACGGGACCACATACTAAGAGGACCAAGCAAGCCCTGCAAGGAGATTGCATCAAGTTGCTCCTCTGTGCTGTTAATTACTCCCCTGTTACACAACACGGGTGTCCAATAAATGTATCGCCATCAGGTTATAAGGATGTGGTAAGGGATGTGGGTGTGGGAGTGGACGGGTGGACTGGTGGGGATCAGTTAAGGGATAGCCAGTGTCTTGTTAAACAGCATGTGATTACTGTACCTGCTAATGTTCCTGAAAAAGGAAGGATGCAATGTGTGGCTGCATATTTCAGAGACGACATCCCACCAGGAGGCTAATGTGGTAAATCACTCTTCCCCTGGCCTGCCCTAGTTTCGCTACTGCCTGTGTATAGGGACAAGTTTTAATGTTGCCTTGCCTACATCACTTAATTGCACACATTTAAGTCAATCCGGCATGTTGAATTAGTTTTCCATACTAAGCAAGTAATTTATTAAAACATTAGTATAAATGTAACTAAAGAATTGTGCGGTGAATCTTTGTATAAGCGAAATGTCTACAATTACTATCTTTGAACAGTACATATATATTTAATTATCAGATGAATTCCAGCCTCAAAATGCATTATAGGTTTATAATCGTACAAATATTTCTCTCTCTCTCTTTTCCTCATCCTTTCCCTCCTTTCCACCTCTGGGGTAAACATCTACCGGTATTCCAACTTATTGTTTGGGAGCAACGGGGTAGCCAAGGGGCAGGTAACATGCATCAGACTGGTGTATCCCCCTGTCCCACAGGACATGAGATACAAATCAAGTTGCTTTGACCCCATTGTCATATCCACACTCCTAGTCCCCTAAAGGCAATGCTGTGTTATGGGATCCTTTCTTTACTTTATTTATCTTGTTCCTTTGTGTGGCTGCAGCTAAGGGCATAAGGTACATACATTTCCTTGGGTAAACTAACCGGCATTCAGGACCACAGCCGATTACCATTTTCATTTTAAATGGTATTTGCCCATTGTGATAGCTGAATATTCAACCAGACAAGTGCTGGTAGTGAGTTTCCATGTCAGTGAAAACACAATCAGATTTTTCTTATATTCATAGTACATACTGCAAATAATTGTGTGTGTAGAAATTCCTAGAAATCATCATACTTGCTTGTAAAGAGGACAAAGAAAGAGACAGATCCCTTAAACTGGCTTGGCTGGCCACACCTTGGAACCTGGAGAGGCTGTTGGCCAGTGAATAATGACCCGGTTAGCCAGCCCAAGTGTAAATACATAAGTAAACACAGGCGTCTGGAGAGCCGGCAGCAATGCCTATACCAATGGAGATGAATCCTTTTTCATGTCACGTTGACCTTTTCCAACCAAGATGAAATCAGTCTTGGCTAAAAACAAATAGCCACATTTCATCTGCTGTTACCCTTCAGATCACGCCAGAATGACCTTTCAACTTAATTTTCCATCCAAACTCATTTCCATGTGTGGCATCTGCCCCCTCAATGATGATAAGTGTCTCTGCAGCCCAAGCCTGATTTGAAATATATGATAATAGAAATACGATCTAAAGATTTTTGTTGAAGTATTGTGGATGGCCAGACATAATGGTAGTTTTTTACAAGAGCCACAGCCTTTCCTTCACTTTCAGTAATTGTGTTGGTCATCAAGCAGCCAGTAATGGGAGTTGGTGTGGTGTGGGTTATTCTCTGATGGTAGTCTAAATAAGCAAACACAGCCAAGGACATGAGCTATCTTTAGAAACACAGACAGGCATTTAACTCAGATGCAGGGCTGTTTTTTTATTTGGGAAATGTCACATTAACTCTGAAGGTCTGAAGTCATATGAGTGAGGGGAGATTAGCTCAGATGAGACATTTGTAACACCAATCACAGAAGAGTTAGGATAAGGAAAGCATCATGTCTCACAGGGTTGGGCACATGTAACTGACTACAAAATAACTATAACTGAAATCCGTTACGTTACCAGTTAACATATTTGAATCAGATTACAGATAGACAACTTTAGAAACATTTAATGAATACTTCTAGGACAAGTTTTGAATTCAGAAAGCATGTTTGCATAAAAAATGATGACACATTTCTGTTTTCTCAATGACATTCAAATCATCATTGAAAAAAGGCGCACGTTTAAGTTTGTTCCATCTGAGCAAGTCTGACCAGAAGTCAGAGACCACTATGATGACACACCAAATGCATTTGATGGATCACGGGACAAGAGCAACAATAGAATTTTGTATGCTACAGTCAGTGGCGACCCATCATTCAGGGCAGGTGGGGTTTTGAGCCCCACATTATTTTGATGTTATTTTTTGCATGTTATTTTGGCATAAAATACGTGTCACATGTCAGTTTGCAAACAATATAAAAAAAAAATATATATATACAATTTCGTTAATACAGCCGCATACAAACATGGTCTCTTTTTTGTTTTCTTGAGTAAGGCAGCTCCAAAATGCAGGTGTTTCAGCCTAGCTCAGTGCTTTCTGTGGTGGTGGGGCGAGCCAGCAGAAAATACGGAGCGTTGCGCCGTGATCGGCTCAGTGTTCTGTCACTCATTGGAACACTACGTCACTGCCAAGTCTAAGGGTATAGCTAGAAAATTCAAGCCCCTTGGGTGCTGCCATAGAGTTACATTAGAAGTGCCCATCCAAGAAGACTCAAGGTCATTGGCCCAGATAAAATGACATCAAATCACATTATATCTACAGTAGCTTTGATTGGACTGATCATGTCAACATCATACTTTCAAAATCTTAGCTAGAAGTCATCATCATGAATCAAGTGGACAATCTAATGGCAAATCCAAACCTTGTAATATGAAGAGAAATAATGAAGAGAAATTATAGACAAAACGTATCGGTGTTCATCGGCCATTGGACATAAACATTACACAACAAGTTGGAAATCTCAAATTCAACAATGAGTGGTTTGGAAAAAAACAATGGCTAACTGCAATCATTGCAAAGCAATCATTAGCCTGCTATTCAGTGGAGTGGCTGTGTGGTCCCAAGTCTAATATTAGGGGTCTCTTTCCCTATTTTAAAATTATAAACATTCAACATTGGCCATGCTGTCAATGAAGCATGATTTGTGCCGCGCTCAATTGTCAGTAGAAAACACATTTATTTAATAATTAGGCAAGTCAGTTAATTAAGAACAAATTATTATTTACAATGACGGCCTACCCTGGCCAAACCCTAACCCGGATGATGCTGGGCCAATTGTGCACTGCCCTATGGGACTCCCAATCACAGCTAGTTGTGATACATTCTGGAATTGAACTAGGGTCTGTAGTGATGCCTCTATGTGTGAAGTTTGTTTGGATTTAGAATGGACCATTATCATGCACCTGTATCAAAACAGGAGCAGTGGGAAAAAATAGACACTTAAATAGCGAATGGAGGACGCTTTTTCCGTGGTTTATTTTCATGCCAGCCAGGTAGGCTAAAATAGAGAATGGAGGACGCTTTTTCCATGGTTCATTTTCATGCCAGCCAGGTAGGCTATTATACTCCTGTTGTAAATGTAAGCAATGTTCTTAATATTAGGAAAGTCACACCCTGACCAAACCAAAATAGAGACATAAAAAGGCTCTCTAAGGTCAGGGCGTGAAATTGAGAAATAAATATAGTAGGTCTAGCCTATAGAAAGCTGATGGGATACTTCTCTTTTTAGTAAAGGCCGTCACTCTGTTTTCTTTCGCATTTGCATAGCCTATAGAAATGTTGCGCAACATGAGTTTTTGGGTTCTCATGAAGTGTTTGATTAGATTTTCGATTACATTTGCATTGATGTCAAAGTGATTGGAGGGACAATAGAGTGCTGAGTACCAGACAGTTAGCAAGTTTGGTAAGCTACTAATGACCAGCAGCAGCATCAGAGCTTGGAGAAGCCTAATTACCGTGACTAACGGTAATTAACGATCACATGGAATTTGACTTCCTTCATGACCTGTGACCGCCGGTGTGGCGGTAAAATGGTCACTGCAACAGCCTTAGCCTGGACTGTCCTTCAGCTGGGTGAACTCACATCAGATATATTGGTATTTTCTTTCAACATTCTACCATACAAACTGGATTAGAGCTCAGCTGCTTATTTAACCTTTTCAAGTAAACAAGATGATTCATAAAATAAAGAAATGATTAACTCATGCACAATGTTCCTATGCTTGGTGGAATTTTCAACACAGGGAACAAATGAAAGTAGTAAAACACTGCTTTTAACCACCATCAACTCTAATGTGAAAGGTTAAACTCTCTTGACAGTACAACATGGTCACCTGAGGCAAATCTCTGTTTGTATCCTTACAGATGTGTAGGGATCAGAGGTCGGGTAGTTTTGGGGCACAAAGCGGAGTTGCTCTGACATGCCTTGAGGTCCACACACTGACACAGCTCGTTAACCACAGTTTCAAAAAGAATTTTAATGAATACATGACTGATGTTATTTCTAACACTATCCACAAGGTCAAAAAAGCATTGCTAATAATCCAATGTCCTGATATTATTCAGGCTACTTTATGTATTATTATGAGCATGAGTTGCAATACATTTAGCTGTGTTGATCCTGGATCATTATTTAGCCTACCTGTGTTGAACCAGCATTGTAATTTAGCTGTGTTGATCCTGGATCATCATTGAGCCTACCTGTGTTGAACCTGCATTGTAATGTAGCTGTGTAGATCCTGGATCATCATTGAGCCTACCTGTGATGAACCTGCATCGTAAATTAGCTGTGTTGAACTTGGATCGTCATTGAGCTGTGTTGACCCTAAATTGTCATTGAACCTAGCTGTCTTGATCCTGGATCCTTATAACGCTGCCCATAACCACATAGTAATGCAGCAAACACATCAACAAACACCCTAATCCCCCTCAGCAAGTTACCCATTAAGACTTAATATGTTGTCTCTGAGAAAACACGTCTGCGAGGCTAGCTCTAAAATCATGAGTTCAGGCTGAATCACTGAACAAATGGGTAACCAATGTCTAGACTTGAATTGGTATTGGGTTACATATTATGTAAATCTGTGAAAATATTGAGTGTAACAGGGCTGCATTTGTGCTCCATCAGCCTTGAGTGTCGAGTGTTTAATTTAGACTGCCTGGAGTGCCATTGGCAATCAGGGGCAGTATTTGAAAGAAAACAAATACTATTTGAACCCAAGTTTGAGCTGTACAGGCATCTATGTTTGTGAATGGAAATGCACAAGAACAGAAAAAAATGGCCTTGGCACCTGTTCCTTTTCAAAAGAGACAAGCAGTGCAATCCTTTAACCCCCCTCCCACTACCTTTCTTATCAGCACATTGGCTGTAAAGGGTTAATTCAATCACGTCAAGGCTCTTTGCTCTGTCACCCGCTTCTCCCATCATACTTTAGGCTCAGCAGAGCGTCCCCTCAATGATGGCACCTTTGGCTCCACAATAGAAGCTAATTTGTTAGAATCTTTTACAGGTCAAAGGCTGCTTTAAGGCGACGAGGCCACCAGAAAAATAAAGCCATCCACCAAGGTGGTTGTGGTGGTGGTGGTGTCGGTAAATTAAATGCCATCTCCTCTTTATGACCATAGACATACAATAGATAGATATCAATTTTCCTCCCGTCGATGCCGGGTATGAGATCTCGCCACCCTGCCCAGTTAACGCAGGTTAATAGATTGATTCCAGTGACATGGCTCATAATGAACAGTAAATTATTTGATCTCTTAAGTCTTATTTGGTCAGCCAGGAAAACATATGAGGTAATATGGCTGGGGCTAAATGGAGCGTATAATAGATCTCTCGCTAAGGCATAAGGAAAGGGGTGACGACAGAGATATGATTAATGAAAATAATAATGCTCTTGAAATTGAAATTTTTCTTATTCTTTTTTTGGCCCCTTCAACTTTTTCCTCCATGGTCGTTCTGACTGTTCATGCGTTGATGTGATTTGTGTGGCATTTTTTTTATTTATTTTTTATTATTGGGTCCATTCTTCCCATTGGGCTTCATCTGGCCATGTTGTTGATGAAAAAAAGTCCTCTACATTATTTGCACTGAAAATATTTCATAACCCAAATGATGAGGTAAAATAAGAGGACAGAAGCAGACCAGAGGGATGCAATCAATCTAAAATGAAACCCATTATCCAGCCCTCAGGAATTGACCTTCTTTCTTTGTGCAATTTACACAGCAACCACAGCACACATAAAAAAAGACATGCGGTCACCTCAGATCGTCCCTGGTTCACAGTTCAAACTCAAGAGTTGCCCAACAAATCACTTTGCTCTCATAATAGCCAATAATGTAGCTGTGCATCTCCACCATCTGATTCCACTGAGCCAAAGCTATTTTTCACCACTGGTAATGTGTCCAAACATTTACAACATACAGCATCTGGTAGAAATAGTTTGTCTGTTACATCAGAAAGTTCATGCTAACAGAAACTAAATAAGACCTCAATTTAAATGTGTTTCTTTCAGTTGTTTTATTGATTCTTATATTGAATCTTCTGCACTTTAAGTACAATATAGTATAGGAGGATTTGTTAACTTGATGTTATACTCTAATTGAGCACAATTTAATATTGAATTCAGAACATTGTTCACATTATTTTGACAATAGTTAAAAAATATATATGTCATGTACAGTACATACAATCTGAGTTAACAGTACTGTATACAGTATTTAGTGTTGTCATGGTAATTGCTTAAGAGGCCTTTACACAAATGATGCTCTCCCTCTTTCACATAGACATCTGTGGTATGTCTTTGAATATGTTTTTCAGTATGTTTTACTATAGACAACACTTGTAACCTGACAATGCCAATCCTTCAATTCTGAGAGGTGTTTTTCTTTCTTTCTCGATCCCATTCGAGAAATGGTTGTGTTGTTATCACAGCTGTGTTGTTATTCAAGACACTGCTGGAAATGGAGGACCATCATCAATAGAAGGTATTTTTACATAGGAATATACTGTTTACTTCATTTTTGCTTATTTACCAGTTTACCACTTGGATTTATTTTTTTAAAACATACCTTCATATCATTAACAGGTATGTTTGACTGATGCAAGATTCAAACGCTAGAGGGTGGGCTTGATATCAACATGGGAAAAAACATAAGTAGAAGGTATAGTCTTAAACTAGTAAATAGGTGTTATAACAGCGTCGATTAAAGTAATATTTAATTATGTTGCCCATCATATCCTTCTAGTGAGGAAATACAGCTTTGACAAATAGTTTAGCGTTTTAGTAAGTCACTAAAAGAGAAATACCCTTGCTAGTTCCTTTTCAACAACCAAAAACACATGCAAAAATCAATGCCTTTTAATTCCACACTATTGATATACCTAGATAATGCAGCAATTGAGAAGTAGATGAAGAGTAATTGTGCCCTGGTCCATGAAACACCTTGACCACCATATCACCTCAGCTTCCCACTGCACACTCCACCCTACACGCAGGAGGCCTTATTTCACAAACCTTTGGCTGTGGCAAGGTGATAAATTACAGTTGTTAACTAGCATTGATTACTTTCTGCTTCTCCACTTTGTGTGACAACTGTCCAGTCACTCTGAATGGAACTTAATGGCACATTAGAGGGAGGAAAGCATACAGCTTCCCTAGCATTGATTAAACCTGCTTGTTGCTTAATAAAGACAAACTGACACGTACTGGCCTTTGGTGGCCAGAGACCGAACAAAGGCATGAGACCAATATCTGGAAAACCTGGAGGGCTTTATGAGTTCTCAACACCTTAGTCATTTAAAACCTGATTCCAGAGGAGTGAAATGGAAGACGGTGTATAGGTTCAAAGACGGACACTATAGTCTTAATACTAATGGGTGACTGTATTTGAGAGCAGGCATTGTATAAAATAGGTATTCTCTGGTAGTATTATGGACCTGGGAGGAATGAGATGTCTTTATAGTTTGACCTGTTTCAACAGCTAGTTAGTAAAGTTCATGAAACTGTCACTCTTGTCATGAATAGTCAGGTCTAAACAAACACTATTGCAAATGTTTCATTTCAACCATTACTGGGGGGAATTGGCTACAGGACTCACTATGAACAGGAATTTGGTCTTCTTTGTTGAAGTGTCTCGGGCATTACATTTTAGTAAACTTTTTTGTTGTTGCTATTGTTGATGAATCCAGTAACAGAAATTTGAGAAAAGAAGAAATGCCTTGCAAAATGTTGGTTCCACATGATGTCAGACACAGAACTGGTGTTACTGGGGGGGGTGGGGGGGGGGGGGGGGGGGGGGTCTTGTTGATAGGTACAAGGCTGCCAATCTGAAAGAATCCATTTTGACATTTTTGTCAGCTTGTGACCTATTGGTTATACTATTGACCCAGTCATCTACAAAGTGTCAACAACATGTCAACAAAGTGTCAACCCAAGACAGATAAAAAAAACTAAAGAAAGTAACCCTCATTAGAATAAAGATAATATCATCTCAGAAATAATAGTGGCGGCTTGGGGAGTCTATGAGAATCTGTTTCAAAGATTTCTATTGTCTCTGAACTACAAGTCAAAATGCCACACAGAGGTTTCTCCTGACAGGTCAGTATGCCTCTGGGGTCGAGGCTTTTGCCCTGGCTTGGTGCTCCAGGCCACCATCAGGCCACAGCTAGTTCAGAGTGGGCCTGGCACTGCTGTCACCCACAGATCATGTGAAACCACAGAGAGTCAAGCGGGTATATGCAGGGTTAAACTGATTAGCTATGCACTTATGCTCTGTGTGTCAGAGTTTGTAGAACAAAAGTGTTATTATAGGATCTGTATTTCTCCTCTGGGTTACTTAATGTCATAATTTATTTTAGCACACACAAGTCAGTGGAAGATGGCCCCTAAAAGAGTTCTGCCATTCCTTCTCTTCAGCTGTCCTTTCTTTCCTCTTTCTGTGGCTATCACAAATCCCCTACACCCCCCCCCCTCCCCCACTCCCATCGCAAACTCACCATCCCTCTCTGTTATAACACACACAAACTCTCTTCCTTCTCTGTTCTCTTTCTCTTTTTCTCTGGCTTTCACTTAACCTCCTGGTCCGTCTTGAGGTTTTCCTCACACATTCGCCTACACTCCTCTCTGGGAAATGTAGATCTTTTCCTGACAAGTTCCTCACTGACTGGAAAAGAAGCAAGGCCTCTGGAGATTGTCAGAGTCCTCTGCCAAAAAATGCGTGGGAATAGTCTGGTTGGGAAGGGGAAGGGACTTTTAATTGTTTTTTTTTCTTCGTCTGGAATTAGCCAGTGGAAAAATGTAGTGATTGTTCATTTATTTACCTTACGTCATGAAAGTGTGGGTGGCAAAGATTGAAAATGAGTAGCCATAAAATATGACGAACATAGATGAAGAGTCAAATCCAGTTTGTTGCCGTTTCATCAGTGTAATAATTGGACTTCTTCTCAATGAGACAAAGATAATATGGCAATAGTGCTGCACATCTCTTGAAAGATTCAGTATGTAAGGGTAACTCATAAATCAGCCAACTTTTAAGAGAGCATATTTAGTCTCTATGTTTTTACACTTAGGAACCTGCCTGTAATAACAGCTGGAATAACAAATGCTGTACTTTTGGGTTCATTAAATGCACAATCAGATGGTTTCCTGACTGGAGCGTTTTCAGGTTAAACTCTGGGGTAGAGGACTTGGAGGGTGCTCTGGAAGTTCATGGGTGTCTAGAGACAGATGTTATTTTTGTTGGCCAAATTGTCTTGATCTGTAATGATTATATTCCAGACATCCTCTCCAGTGTGTCACACTAGGTGACTCCTGAAAGACTCAATCAACTGATTGATTTATGTAGCTATGTATGGACGGATATTGAACATTGATGCAGGGGAATGTATTTCATTGCCTGTACACTTCAAGCTTTGTTCGTACTACAAACTGTGCTTCGGATTCAGAATTTCATTCAAAGTGAAGTGAGAACATTTTAGTTTATACAATGAAAAAGTTAAACAAAAGAAGCTTGGTCTCACCTGACAAAGTAATAGCCATTTGTTTGCCAAACAAGCCATCTGCAATTGTCAAAACAAATGGACCAAAAAGTTGAATTGGACCCTTAGGAAATCTCCAATTTCAATTGGTGTGGTTGAGTTTGCTGGTAAGAAATGCAGTGAGCATTTGTGGTTATTTTTATTGTTCCGTACAAAGGAGTCTAAACAAAACAAACCTATGGAGACTCAAACTACATTTTGGGGGAAAGGGGTTTAATATAAAGCCCCCAGTTTTATTTGATTTATTCTATGAAAACATATCCCAGTAATGGTGAGAAGTTGATAATGCATTGAATGATTCCTCTCATGGGGAACTATTTCTAAGAGATGCAGTCATGTGACACAGAGGGATAGCTTTGAAAAGTGGATGACTTTCCTATATTCCCAGAGGAGGGGTAGGCAATCACCGAGACATACTGTTGCTTTTCTCTCTGCACAGTCCAACTAAAGTCCTCCAACGGACTAAGCTAGGTCAATCTGTTGTTACAAAATGTCACTTACCATCTTTGTTCCGTAATGGACTTAAAAGGGCCTTTATTGCTGGTGAACAATAAGGCTCCATTCTTCTAGCAGATAAGCATAACAAAGTAAAGGTAGGGGGGCATCATAGGGCAAAGAGAGATGTGTCTAAGCAACTGTATTTACATATTGTCAACTCTGATGGAAGGAAAGGGAAATTGCTCAATAACTTTACTGATCAATAAATTCTGCCCAATCTTAAAGAAGATAGCCTCAAAATTATACCAGGCTTCCCTCCATTTTGGGGGGGCACTGAGCAACTTTCAGGTCTGCTGAATGCAAACTTGAACATTTTCAAAATTCTATATAACTTACAGCGTGTGTTTACTGTGAACACTGAGGCTGTACCTGCTTCAAATTACAGTTTTAACAGTGGCCAAGTAGACTACCATGGCTATTTGACAATAATGTAGTCCTCAGTGGTGTAAAGTACTTTGGTCAAATTACATTAAAGTACTACTTAAATAGTTTTTTGGAGTATCTGTACAGTACTTTACTATTTAATTTTTTTTGCCAACTTTTACTTTTACTTCACTACATTCCCATAGAAAGTAATGTACTTTTTTATTCCATACATTTTCCCTGACACCCAAAGGTACTCGTTACATTTTGACAGGAAAATGGTCCAATTCACACACTTATCAAGAGAACATCTCTGGTCATCCCTACTGCCTCATCCCTAATCTGGCAGACTCAATAAACACAATTGCTTTGTTTGTAAATTATGTCTGAGTGTATATAAAACATGTGCTATTTGGTTTGCTTAATATATGGAATTTGAAATGGTTTATAATTTTACTTTTACTTTTGATACTTAAGTATATTTAAAACCAAAAACTTTTAGACTTCTAGTAGCGTGTTAGTAGTATTTTACTGGGTGACTTTATTCACTTGTCCTTGAGACAACGTGGTGACTGAAAATGGTGTTGTTTTGTTTGACAAAATAAAATGGATTATTATTTCCATACCATTATTACAGAGAATCATACAAATGATGTTACACTCTACCTATTGGCTACTTAGATTATTCAAGCCTGTCTCAAAATATAACACTGTGCCTTTAAGCTCTGTACCTGACTTGCTTATAAAAGAGGTCTAGAAATTTACCCATTTTGTACTCTTGTAGGAAGTAATCACTCCCCTATTGCTGACTACAAATGAGCTATAACTGGGCTAATAACTCACTAACTAGCAAAGGATATGAACAAAGTGTGCACATGTGGCTACATGCAGCTTTTACTTTGATCTCAAAACAAGCTCATCTACTCATGACCACAGCTGTAAACACAGTCCAGTTCAAAGTAAATGGCACAGGTCCATATTCGGCAGTGGTCTGTTTGCATATAGGCCTAATGCAGCTCTGATTGGTTATGCCGCAGTGGTCTGTGTAGAGTATGGGTCATGCACAATAGAATCCTACACCTGTGCGTTCTGCCTACAACAAAATATTTTGCTTCGTTCGTTTTGTTTTGGTATGTTCCATTGAAAGTGGCTAATAATGCGTGGATTTGATCACAATTGCCACAGTAAAGTGAAACGTTGATAGTGGTAACTAACAGGGAAAACTCTAGAAAGTTGAGTGAGGTTCAATCTCATGCTTCTCTCTGTTGGCTGATATTTCTTCTGAGGTTCTGAGTTTCGGGGATACTACGCAACTGTGCACACATGCAGTTTAGAGAGAACATTGGCCATGACTGTCTTGAAAATCTGAAAAAAAAAGTTTAACTTTGTGAATAATTTCATGTTCCATGCAGCAACCTTTTACATTTGCCTTTTCTTAATTGACCTTAAAACCAATGTTAAACGTGAGAACAGAGAAGGTCGAGGAATGACACAACTGAATTAGTGAGGCCAAACAATGGATCTATTATTTTTTAAATGTGTTATTACATTATGAGCAGCTCCTATGGTTAATATTCCAAGTTGATAGAATGGAGCATATTCAGTTCCTCTGTACCACCAAGGATAACATAAGTCATTTGAATCATATCCCCGTAAAATACATACAGTATGTATATATATATTTTTAAACACATTTTGGTAGGAATTCCTGTTTGTGTGATTCTTTTAAAAATGATTTTTCATTTTTAATGTCAAATTGATAACTTTGACTCGGCCATTGACTCGGCCCCTCTGACATGGCATTTGCTGATGCATGCCTACCACAGTGACAGCATTGACGGCCTGGGCCTGGCTGCTTTGTCCATATCATACAGCCAACACCAATGGAGAAAGGCAAGGGAAGCTGGCTAACGTAAACCAGGGGAGTTAGGGTATGCAAGTCCTGCTCTGTTTTGACACAGTTTCAAAAAATAATACAGGAATCTACATTAATCTGGAACTGGAGTGGTTGTGGGCAGCTGGGTGAGCCATCCATCCACATATGTTGTGATGGTGGCGTGCAGGAGGCAGGAGGCAGGAGGCTCAGGAGCTCCTCTATGCCAAGCCCTGGGATTTGAATCACAGCTCCACAGGAAGCTTGACTGGCTGGTTTGTTTAGCTGGATGTGATTTGGAGTTGCAGCAGGGTGTTGCCTGGTCATAAGAAACACAATGGGGCATGCTTTCTGAACACGATTAATAGGCAATAATTACGTGGCTTGCATCCAAGCAATTTGTTGCCCATGTCTGCAGAATAAGATATGCCTCCTCTTTATTAATGACTGAGGGCCCCAGACTGTACATCGGTAGGAGAATATGGGTGTGTAATGAGAGTTCATTTTCTATGGAGTCAATCCAGTTTAGTCATTTTTGACCCTGAGTTATTAATCCATCACAGGTACAGTACATTTGATTATTTGAAATGACTTATATTTTAACATAAGTGCAATTTAGTCTGGGCAGGGATTTTGTTAAATGGAACACAACATAAAACATGTTCAATCTTACTAACATTTGGCTAAACACTAGTAACATATTTTATAAACAGACAGGACGAGAAAACCCAGGAGTATCCTATTGCAGGAAATAACTACTCTCACTCTCCCAGTAACTGATTCCAGGAAAGGGGGTACAAGAGAGAAAGAAAAAAGATCGGGAGTCAGGCATTGGGATTTAGAACACTGAACAAGATAGATTCTTCCAAATTCTAATTGGAGAACAGTTGATTTAATTGGTATCCATTTGGCTGACAAAGGAAAGCAAGGGTAGTGGGCAGGCAGGAATGCCCCTGGGGGCGATGTGAACATGGAGTGGCTCCGCTCAACGCTCGGGGACGGATCACTTCCAAAGACAAACCGTGGGAGCTGGCACGACAGATTGCAGTGGGAGGGAAGGGGGGGGAGACCAAATTCATGGTGGAGTGAGAAGCTTTCAACAGAGAGACATCTTTATTTGGAGGGCGAAGGCCATTTCAGAGGCAGAGCTGCACTTCGGCTAGGAGTAGTGATGTGTAATGTGACTCTGACCCTGGGAGGACAGAAGTGGATACGCTTCATCAGTCCCTGTAACCTGAGGCTTTGGTGGCAGATAAACCTAAATTAAGATGATCACAACAAACTCCTAAGTACTCTCAGCATCTGAATGTCCTTTGTATCAGCTTTGTGAAAGACGAAGATGTCTATACATACAAAACAAAATAAGGAAATGGAGCACTAAACAAGAACAGTGTTAATCAACATTGTTTTATTATTTTCTGTAAAATAAAACATTTCAATGTTTCCCTCAGTGTTCACTCTTTCTACAATGAATAAAATGTATAGAACAAAAGCGCGGGTTACTGAGCATTGCTTGTAAACTGGTATGTGCTCCAATCTATAGGCTAGTGAGCAGCAAATGTCTACACACGGTATGGAATAACATGAATTATGTCAACCCAAAATAGCCAATGGCTTAATTAAGCCCTCTTTACTAAAAAAAGTATAATAATTCAGAGTAGAACTCCAAACGGCAAATCATAAAGCTTGTGTCTGCTGTCCATGTAGATGATGAACGGTGTCTGTGGGTTGGAGAGGCTCATATGTGCAGTGCGAAGCAAAGCGAAGAGTGAACCCAGGTGTTGGAGTGTTTTCACTGCCTCTGCGGAGAGGAAGGGTGGGGGAGTGAGGGCAGATGACCTGCAGGGGGTTCAGAGACAAGGGCCAGGCACCAGAGACCTTCACGCTCTGCCTCAGGGGAACGCAGACACTGCTTATCTCTTCCTACACTTTCGCTTCTTTTTTATCCTCTTCCCCAGTCCGGCTTTCATTTCCCTTTTCCTCCCAGTTCAGGAGAACAATGATTCTAGCATTATTTCCTACTTAAAACCATTGTGTTATATATGCTGACAAGCACATTTTAAGAGAGGAGATAGTTTGTTTTTCTTGTTGTTACTGTAACCTTTTCTACATTACCACATTTATATTTCCTTAATATCCATTCTTAAAATGCATTATAAATGAAAAAATCATTATCTCTTTGACATACACACATACACCCCTACACACACGCGCACACGTGCACATGCGTACGCACACACACACACACACACACACACACACACAAACACACACACATACACACACACACACACACACACACACACACACACACACACAAATGTCTATTATGAACTATACAGTATGTTTCTATATAAGGTACTTCCAGCTATTCCACTGTTCGGTGTAAGAGCTTTAATCCCCCTACAGTATGTGACAGGCCTGCCCTCACCTTGCCCAGCACTTAAAGAAGCAATCTCTCAAAAAGTCGCCTTTCAATTAAAGCCTGTGTGAATGTGCGTCCGTGCAGAGGAGAGTGCTGTATGCTGGGGAAGAATGGGCCCGTTCCTGATGTAAATGAAGAGATGCATATCAGTGTTAATCCATTGCTTTGTAGTCATAGCCATACCCAAAGTCTGTCTAATTTCCCTCGCCCTCCCTTTTGCAGCCAGAAGTGTATCGATCGGCAGTAATTGAAGTGTACTTGATAATCCGCAAGGCAACAGGGGAGAGGGAGACCCTCAACTCTCACATCGATGCACAGAGAATGAGGTTGTGGGGTTGTGTGTGTTTGACTGTGAGTGTGTGGCGGAGGGGAGCTCTCTAAGGTATGGGCGGGTAGGGCAACACCCCCTTCACCGTTTCTTCTCAGCTGATTAAACTCATTGAGAGCCAGACGAGTGGAACAAATAGATATAAAGGTTTGCCTGGCAGCTTACAGCCATTCAGATTTCTTCATTGAAACAGACAGAGCCTAGTCTCCAAGGTCTGTTTTATACTGACATTACGCCGCTGGACTGCCTGTTTCTGAAATGAACCATACATTATTCTTCACACACTCTAAGATATCTCAGGTGGAAACTTTAAGAGTGTTTAATTGGCTTATATGGTTAAATACATTTCTTGGACCAGTGATTAATAAAAATGCACGGTAAAATATAAACTTGACTGCTGCTGTACGATCAATTATGTACACATCATAGGCTAAATGCACAATAGATTATATGTCTGAATGAACTATGTACACAGTGTACAGAGATATCATAAGGCTGATTCATTCAATATGCAGATGTCAAAACAGGCTCCACATTTGACCAATAAATGAGCTGAATCCAAGTCCTTTACCCCCTCAAATAATTACTATATTTGTCAAGTTGGTGAGGGTCCTCTTTCTGAAAGGTGTATGGGTGGGTTCAATGGGCGGGATCCTCCAGGCCATGTAAATTAAGGAGATGTTTTAACAGTAAACACATAGAACTCTCGTAGATCAAAGTGA